>NC_136272.1:83317795-83372795 GCF_964187855.1 Myxine glutinosa | reverse complement strand
GTGTGTGACAAGTCGTTTCGATTCTGGTTCAGGTCCACATCCAGCTATCAGTGGATACAAGGAGGACAGGGAGGGGGAGCAAGAGGATGGGGACAGGAGAGCAGGATGTAGCAAGGGGACAGAGAGGGGGAGAGCAGGAGGGAGTAGGAGGATTGTGAGAGGGGCAGGAACGGGGTGAGCGGGGATAAGGGTGAGGAGGGTGAGCGGGCATCAGAAGGAACAGTGAGTGGGAGGCAGGAGAGAGAGCGGGGAGCAGGCAGTGAGGGAGAGAGTAGCAGGAGGAGAGTGAGAGGGGAGAAAGAAGAGTGGTGAGTGGGGAACAGGAGGATGGGTGAGTGAGGAGCAGCAGCATGGCTGAGTTGGGAGCAGGAGGAGGTTTGAGTGGTGATATGAGGAGCGTGAGAGGGTAGCAGGAGGAGGGGTGAGCAGGGATCAAGAGGCGGGGTGAGCTGGGATCAGGAGGAGGGGTGAGCAATGGTCAGGAGGGTAGGGAGAGGGATCACAAGGAGGGGACAGGGGCATTATATTGCCAATAAGCTTGAAGAGCACTCACCAAAGAGCTTAAGCACTCAAGGTAGCATTTCACCGGAATGGTTGATAAGGAATGGCTGGCTTGACAAGCGATAGCAAGCTGATTGCATTGTTAACCTGATGTGAGTGAACACCATGGGGCTGCATATTGTAGGTCTCTCTCAAAATACCATCCGTCGCCAACAAATTCCAACTGTAGCTTTGCTGAATATGAAGATGGAAGGATTTTCTTTGTCTTCTTTTAAAGTTTTATGGCATTTTCAGAGCTGCGAAGCTCTATATATTCACTACACACACAAACATAACAACGGGGAAAGAAGGAGCCTTTATGTACTATATGGATTTCCTGCTCTCTTTTTTAAATCTCAGAACCGTCATGCAGAGTCGGGAATGTTTCTGTTTCAAATGGGCGAAAATGTTTGGCAGATCTGACCAGCCAATCCCCACTTCTTAAATACTTTCAAATAGACTAATTTTGGGCCCATCATATAGATGGCATTAAAAAAACAGATGGTTCAAATCTTTGGATTTCCTATACGTATTGCAGGTGTTACATATTTATGTGAATGTATGTGAATTACCATTCAGGTCTTTGCTTATCCATGCGTAGTAGATTAAGGGTTGTTGTGGTTGGAGGGTCAGGAGCCCTTCTGAAAAAGTGTCCGGAAACGGAAGTGACCGGAAACGGAAGACAAAAGACACGAGGAAGAAAAGGGATGAGTATTCTTCTTCCTCGCCCCGCTCCGACGAAAGGTGGGATCGACCTTGCGCTGCGTGGAAAAGCGGCGTTCCGAAGCCCGTCTGGCGAGAGGAGTTACCGGGACGTGTACCTACCCGGTGGAGACGTCAAGTTGACGTGGGGCCGTGCATCGACCCCGCGTCTGGCACCGTTCGCGGCACCGTCTAAACAGACGCGTACGGGTCGCACGTGGGGCCTAACATGCCTTGCAAGCGGCGTGGGGCTTTTGGCTTGATTTACCGTACCCGCTTCGCGTGGCCACGAGGGGCTGCAGCCGCGGTGCCTGGTACGATACCTGCCCGGTGGAAACACGTCCACCCGGGGTTCGTTCAACCGCCCGAGAGCGGCGACGCCGACCAGCATCTCGGTCAGGAGGGGCCCAGAGACATTGTGAGGGGCAGAGACCAAAAGGGGGTCGTGAGTACAGAAGTGGACACCCCTATATAAGATGGCCATCTTAAGCATATAGGGAATTGATTGTGGATTGGGGAATTGTTGATGGTTGTTTGTTGTTGATTGCTCGGGGAATATCCGTGATTGTATCATTGAAATCGTATGCTATCCTTACCCTGGAAATATATCATTGCACATCAGTTTCTCTTGGGTGGAATTCATAGGGATTGCGTTGCGAAAGAGCATATATATAATACTACTTGCTGGCGAAGGTCCTCGCACGGTCCGGGGGTCACCGAGACCAGGTAGTCACCGAGGGGACCACGTAACACAGGCCCCAGTAGAGTGAAAACCCTCCTCAAAGCATCATCCTCCCCGCTTCCTCTCCCTTCCAACTCTTACCTCCATCTCCTCCAACCTTCTTCCTCAATCTGCCCCCCACCTCCCTTCAAACAACACCTCACTGTGACTCATCCTGTCACCATCAAACCTTTGGTCCTCTTCATCCTTCCCTTTCTCCTAGCACTTCTGAAATCTCCGACCTCCTCCTCTTCCTCTTCCTCATCTATCCCTACCCCTCCCCTCCCCTGTCCTGTATCCGGTGCTCCCCCTTCCTTTTCCTTAAGAGTATGGACCTCAAACATCCGGGGCCTTCACTCAAACCTGACTGATCTCTCCATACAGGTTGCTTCTGACAAACTAGACTTGATCTGCTCAACAGAAACTTTCCTCCTTCAAGATGTCTCTAATTCCTTAATATCCAGATGTCTCTGCGCATGCGCAAGATTGGAGGTCTCGTATCTTCAAAGCTGTCCATGCGCGCTCGCTTTCGAAGTTAAGTAACTTTTCACAATTGTGTTTTTGTCGAAACTGTATCTTTCTCTCGGTGTATGTACCTATTGGGGTGTCTTTAATAGTATTCTTGGCGTTGGTTTTTCACACCTGTGTACAGAATCGTCGGTCTTTCGTATCGCGTATTCTGAGGCCTAAGTGTAGTACTAGGCTACCGTGTCCGACCTTGGCTTGAGGCTTTGTTTTTGTCTCGGCGGTTCTCCGATCGCGCTGCAATTACTTTCCGGTCTCTGTTTTTCACGGTCTTTTCATCCCATACTTCCTTGTTTTAAAATCTCCTCAAAAAAAAAAAAAATTTTTTTTCCTTCTGTTCTTATTCGTTTATTCGTTCTTATTTGTTCGCTCGTTCTTCGACCACGTTGTTTGTGATCACGTGATCACGTTGTTAAAAAATGTCTCATCTGACCCCTGAAGACCTGTATTCTGTCATATTCTATAACACCTTGGATCTGTTTTTAACACCTTGTATGTATGTAACACCTTGTCATATTCTATAACACCTTGTAGTTGCAAGGATCTGTTTTTGCACCTTTTTGTGTAAAGCGGTAATGTTTGCTGATTTCCAAGATGCTGGCAGAAGACCTTGAGCAAAAGAGAGGGTGAAAAGAACAGAGAGAGGGTGAGATAGAGCGGCAGAGCAGGATTTTAGGACCCGAGGGCTGATGCCGTCTGGTCCAGTTGCAGAATCAGAGTCGAGGTTTGACAGAAACTTCTCCACCTTGTCAGGAGAGAAGGACACAGAGTCCAGGAGCAGTTGGGTTCGACTGGGAAAGGTGGGAACAGAGAGAGATGGGTTTGGGACACAAGATTTTGAGGCAAACACAGAGTTGAGGCATTCGGCTTTGTCACGTGCGGTGTCAACTGTGTAGCCATTTGAGGTAAGGGAGGGGATGGAGGGGGAACAAACACCAGAAACGGATTTGACCAGATGCCACCACGATTTGGAGGAAGGAGACAGGTTTGGGAGTTCAATCTTGAGTGTGGAGAGATAGTGCTTCCTGGCACTCCTGAGGGTAGGCACACACTTGTTCCGAGCTTGGTGGAAGGAACTGAGATTGCCTTCAGTTGGATTTGCCTTCCAAGACGCAAAGGCAAGTTGTTTCAGGGCAACTGCCTCACCACAAGATTCAGTGTACCATGGACGGGAGGAAGGGTAAGACAACTGAAGACGAGATGGGATAAATCTGTCCATGAGAGAGAGCAGTTTGCTTTGGAAGAATTCCCAGGAAGAATTTATGTCAGAGGCAGTAGAGATGGGAGACCAGTCCAGATGATTGATGGCTGCTTGCAGACCGTGCGAGTCAGCCTGAGTGAAATGCCAGACTCGTCGGCGCTGAGGAAGCTCTCTGAGAATGGCCAGAGAGATGTCCACTTTAACAAGCACATGACCAGAAGAACCGATTGGAGCAGAAGAAGAGCAGCAGACATTTGCAGGGAAGTTAGTCATAACCAAGTCCAGAAGAGAAGATACTCCATTGACTGAGATCCGGGTCGGGAAATTGACAGATTGTGTCAGTCCCAATGAGTCGCAGAAGTCCTTTGCTGAGGTGCCATGGCTGGTGAGAGATGAACCCACACCCAGCCAGCTGGCATGATGACTGTTGAAGTCGCCAAATATGAGGAAGAGAGAGTTTGGATGAGTTGATAGAAGTTGGTCCATGTTGTCCAACAGTGAAATGTAAGTGGAGTCATCACTGTTTGGAGGACGGTACAGAACACATATGAACAAAAGGTGGGAGCGGAGAGGAAGCCATAGCTAGAGGTACTCCTGGGGGTGGGGTGGAGAGAGGGCAGTGCAAGGAGAGTGAGGAAGAGAATTTTTGATAAAGATAGCCACCCCACCACCAGGACGAGGCTCAGGCCTATCATACCGGAGGAGGGAGTAACCAGGAAGAGACACTGAAGCTTGTGGTGAGGCAGTTGCCATGAAACAACATGCTTTCACCTCATGGAAGGCTAATCCAACTGAAGGCAATCTCATTTCCTTTCACAAAGCATGGAAAAGTGTGTGTCTACCCTCAGGAGAGCCAGGAAACAATATCTCTCTGCTCTCAAGACTGAGCTCTCAAACCTGTCTCCCTCCTCCAAATCCTGGTGGCATCTGGTCAATTCTGTTTCTGGTGTTTGTGCCCCCTCCAGCCCCTCCCTTACCTCAAACGGCTACACAGTTGACACCACACATGAAAAAGCTGAATGCCTCAACTCTGTGTTTGACTCAAAATCCTGTGTCCCAAACCCATCTCTCTCTGTTCCCACCTTACCCAGTCGAACCCAGCTGCTCCTGGACTCTGTGACCTTCTCTCCTGACAAGGTGGAGAAGTGCCTGTCAAACCTCGACTCTGATTCTGCAACTGGACCAGACGGCATCAGCCCACGGGTCCGAAAATCCTGCTCTGGCACTCTTTCGCACCATCTCTCAATTCTCTTCACCCTTTCTTTTGCTCAAGGTCATCTGCCATCTGCTTGGAAATCAGTCAACATTACCGCTTTACAGAAAAAGGTGCAAAAACAGATCCTTGCAACTACAGACCAATCAGCCTGGTCCCAATTATCAGCAAAGGCATGGAATCCATCATTGCTTCGGATATCAAATCCTTCCTCTTCTCCAATGGCTTGATCTCTGATCATCAAGTTGGTTTCAGACCTGGACAAAATCACAGACCGGACAAACAAGTGGAACATGTCTTTCAATCCTGACAAATCTCACACTCTTACTATGTCTCTCAGAAAAGACCGTCTGGACAACCCTCCCATCTACTTTCTCAAAAATCCTCTCCAAGAAGTTCTGTCACTCAAGCTTTTGGGTCTCACTATCTGCCATGATCTTTCCTGAGAAAACCACATTTCCAAGCTGGCCTCCAAAGCTAGTCGCCGACTGGGCATCCTCCGTCGTGTGAAGTCCTTCCTTGGCACACCTGAGCTCCTTACCACAAACAAGGTTTTCATCTGCAGCTCGATGGAATACTGCTCTCTCTCTCCTCTGGGCAAGTGCTCCTGCCTCACACCTATCTCGGCTTCACGCTGTTGAAACCAGAATCATTGGAATCTCCCGCGATGATGCAGAGTCTGAGGTCCTTTCACTCACTCACCGCAGGCAGGTTGGTGGTCTTTCTCTTTTCTACCGACTCCTTTACGGCCTTGCTCCCCCAGCTCTGTCTGTGCTCTGTCCCCCAAATATTCCTTCAGGTCGCACAAGATCTGCCAGCAACCCTCTTCTGGTGAAACTGCCAAAATCAAGACTTTGCTCACCTCCACTCTTTCATCCCTCTTTTCTCCTGCCACTGGAACAAACTCCCTCACTCTCTTCAATCCCACTCCTCCCTCCAGGTCTTGAAAACAGCTGTTCATGACCATCTCTTATCTTCCCCCATCCAAAACCTTGATCTTTTCTACCCCTGTTAAAACACCCCAAATCCACCTCTTTAAATCTCCAACTTCTTTCCTGAAATTTCTAGCAGTGTCCATTTGTTTTTACCTCTCCCACCCCTCCCTTCCCCTGCCCCTCCCCCCAAGCCCTCTCCCTCCCACAGATCTCCCGATGTCCCTGTTCTCTTCTGTTGTACTTGTGTGCTTCCCTCTCTTTCCCCATCTTGTCAACCAAGCCCTTCATTATATGTTTTGTGTGTCAGTTTATGTTTTTTTTTGTGATTAATGTTAGCTCTTACACGAGCCTCGATCTTGTATCCAAAAAATAAAAATAAAAACCCTATCCTATTGATGTATCAATTAAGACGACAGAGCAGAAGGAGGGATGACACCTTTCTTAAGAAATAAGTACACTTAGTTATAAGAATCGCTTATTTATTAAATTGTTCAGATTTCACTCCATATTGCAGTAATTATTTAGTCCTCAAGATTCTATCCTCAAACCCAAACATAGATTTTGATTATATACTTTAATTCGTCCATGCGAGTAGCTCGTGTTTCCAAGGCAAGACATGTTTGAATAGGCTGTAACAAAATGGTGGACAAGCCCCTGTGAGGTGATATTGAGCTGACCTTTCATAAAGGTAAGCCATTATTTCTCTTCAAAAGGGGTGTTTTTATTTATCCAAACACACATTTTTCATTTGTGCACTCCTTCCGTGTACCCTTGGTATGCATGCAAAGTTTGGGACTGCAAGGTTGCATGGTTTTTGAGTTATGGAGGAGACATACACACACACAGACTTTACATATACTCCAGTTTTGCACAGTCTTTGTAGTCTAGTAGGAAGACTAGGTCCCCCTGCACCCCCCGGAGATATACTTCTAATCAGTGTTTCTAGATTGGAAAAAATGTGTAGAAAATGACTAGCTATGGCCCCAAGCTGAAAAAATGTCCCACATACCATTTTTATGCAAATTACTGCTGCCATTATCAAAAAAAGACTAGGTCCCCCTGCACCCCCCGGAGATATACTTCTAATCAGTGTTTCTAGATTGGAAAAAATGTGTAGAAAATGACTAGCTATGGCCCCAAGCTGAAAAAATGTCCCACATACCATTTTTATGCAAATTACTGCTGCCATTATCAAAAAAAGACTAGGTCCCCCTGCACCCCCCGGAGATATACTTCTAATCAGTGTTTCTAGATTGGAAAAAATGTGTAGAAAATGACTAGCTATGGCCCCAAGCTGAAAAAATGTCCCACATACCATTTTTATGCAAATTACTGCTGCCATTATCAAAAAAAGACTAGGTCCCCCTGCACCCCCCGGAGATATACTTCTAATCAGTGTTTCTAGATTGGAAAAAATGTGTAGAAAATGACTAGCTATGGCCCCAAGCTGAAAAAATGTCCCACATACCATTTTTATGCAAATTACTGCTGCCATTATCAAAAAAAGACTAGGTCCCCCTGCACCCCCCGGAGATATACTTCTAATCAGTGTTTCTAGATTGGAAAAAATGTGTAGAAAATGACTAGCTATGGCCCCAAGCTGAAAAAATGTCCCACATACCATTTTTATGCAAATTACTGCTGCCATTATCAAAAAAAGACTAGGTCCCCCTGCACCCCCCGGAGATATACTGAAACTGGCAGTGACTGGTGATTGAAATGCGGTGCCTTTTTGTGTTTCAGGTCGAGGTACGTGAACTCCCCACGATCTACAGCAACCAGGAAGAGACTGATACCAGGGTGGTTCTGTACCTCCATCATGCTGCTACCATCGGATACAAGAACGCTGTAGTCAGAACACCGGACACAGACATCCTCCTGATCCTGCTCCACCATGCCCACAACATCAAGCTGACGGTGTACCTGGATACAGGGTCAGGGAAGCATCGCCAACTTGTCAACGTCTCTGAGCTGGCAGAATCCCTGGGAGAGGACTACTGTGCCACTCTCCTGGGGTACTATGTGTTCAGCGGAGAAGACTGCACCAGTGCCTTCAAAGGGAAGGGAAAAGTCGGGCCCTTGAAAAAGCTGGAGAAGAATCCCAGGTTTCACAGGGCATTCGGTGAATTTCACAGGGTATTTAGAAAAATAAAACTTTGTGTTAACGTCTGTGTAGACGGACCTTAATATGAGTCTATTATTTCGTAAAACTGTGATTATTTTGTAAATAAAGCACTAATTAGCATACTAGTATACCATAGACACATGTAATCATGTTATGAATAGTTCTATCATGATCTATGCCCTTCAAAACATGGGTCTAGACACCTTCATTTTTCAATTATCTGCAATATTGGCTGAGATATGTCAAAAATCGTTTTTTTGATAATGGCAGCAGTAATTTGCATAAAAATGGTATGTGGGACATTTTTTCAGCTTGAGGCCATAGCTAGTCATTTTCTACACATTTTTTCCAATCTAGAAACACTGATTAGAAGTATATCTCCGGGGGGTGCAGGGGGACCTAGTCTTCCTACTAGACTATTGGTATTGTGTGTGTGTTTGAAAGAAAATGTGGGGGGAAGTCTTTGGAGGATTGTTTGGTGATGGGAATGTTGGATTGAAGAAAGGAAGGGTTTGGTATATGGAATAAGATATTTTTTGGTTTTGGTGTAGTGTGGCCTCGTTTTGCTACCTCGGAGACATGCTGAATGGAGAAGGTGGATCAGACTCGGCAACGGTTGCTCGAGTGAGATGTGCATGGAAGAAGTTTCGGGAACTGAGTGGCGTGCTGATGAGGAGGGGAGTGTCGTTGAAGCTGAAGGGAAAGGTGTGTGCTGCATGTGTGAGAAGTGTTATGATTTATGGGAGCGAGACATGGGTCATGAATATAGAGCAGCAACGAAGGTTTGAAAGGGTGGAAATAGTCAGGTTCACTATGTTTTTTCGTTCAAAATCATGGTAGATTAGCAAACCTATACATTTTTGGAAACGTTATTACATGGAAAATCTGAAAATCAATGTTTACATTTGCCAATTCCGACCAATTCGATTCGACCAATTCGACCAATCGACCAATTCCATTCGACCAATTCGACCATTCGACCATTCGACCAATCATTTCGATCGACCATTCGACCATTCGACCAATTCGATCGATTCGATTCATCGAATTCGATTCGATCGACCATTCGACCAATTCGATTTGCCAATCAATTTGACCGACCTTTGCTTGTGTGGAACGGACTGTGAAAACGATGCGGACTATATTGTCGGATACGACACACAGGACAGTGATGACGAACTCTAAATGGCATATTCTGTAATCGTGTATGTTTGATGCCATTGACTGCCTGTGTATATTTTGTCATTGACTGCCTGTGTAGATGTGAAGTTATACTGACTGCATGTGTATATATGATTTTGCTGACTGCCTGTGTATGTTTGGTGATATGAATTATTGTGACACATTTTGATGTTATTAACTGCCTGTACAAAATGATAACATGTATTTGATTATGCAACTTATCGCGAATATAAAGACAGTATTTTGCAATTCAAAACCTTTGATTCGTGTCTTACCATTCCCCATAGCACTAATTTGATACTTTCATTGGATTCCTTGTCCCTGAAAATATAGGTTTAGTATATTTTTAAAAGTTTTTAGGGTAATTAGAGGCAGAAATAGAACAAAATATGTATTTTACAGTGGCCATTTTGAAAATCCAAAATGGCCGCCATACAGGTATCTCTCCAAATGTAAACATTGATTTTTAGTTTCCTTATGCTATAACCTTTCCAAAAATGTATAGGTTTGCTAATCTACCATGATTTTGAACGAAATATAATTTATTGACATAGTGAACCTGACTAAAATGCGAATGGTTCGATGGATGTGCGGGGTATCGTTGAGAGAGAGGAAGACAAATGATAAATTGCGAAAGATGATGGGAATCGAGCCTGTGATTGATGCTGTGAAGCGGAACAGGTTGAGATGGTTTGGTCATGTGTTGAGGAAGGATGAAAGTGACTGGTTGAGAAGAGTGATGGAAATTAATGTCGAAGGAAGTAGAGGACTGGGAAGACCAAGAAAGACTTGGCTAAAGATGGTGGAAGAAGAAATGCGGGCAAGGGGGTTAACAAGGAGAGATGCAGAAAATAGGGCAAAATGGAGAAGATTGTCATGGGGACCGCAAGGGAAATTTTTGAATTCTAGGTGCTCTGTGGTGCATTCTGAGGGGTTTGTTCGTTGATATTGAAGCCAGCCAGGGCTGTCCCTGGGCCCTGGCTATTGACGTAGATTCTGTTGACAGCCAGGGCCCTAAGCATGGCAGCCAGGGCCGGGCCCTTGCGGGCCCTGGCTTATTTCAAACACTGGATCTGGTACCCCTGAACAGATAATGTTCTTTCAAAATAACAAAGGAGAGATTACAAACCTCGTTTTATTGCATCAAAACGCAAACAAGCTCAAGGCACGGATCGATGAAAGGAAAGGGTAACTACACAAAACACGTTTGTTGAAATGTCACGTCAAAGGACGCAAAATCAATGAAACAACAATTTAGTCACTAAAGAAGCAATGCCAAAAATCTCACTAAATTTTAGTGAGATGGTTGGCACTGCTTCTTAGCTATCAGATCCGGATTTCGTGGTCGCGTGCCAGAGAGAGCACAGCGCAGATCTCCTTCAACGTTCAGCTTGCTTCTGTATTTGGTCTTGACAGCGACCAGCGCGGAGAATGCAGCCTCGCAGAGATACGTGGATCCGAACATCGTCAGAATCCGAACAGCTTGAAGCGAGATCAGAGGATAAACAGGAAGATACTTGATCCAGAATGTCTCCAGGTCCAGAATTTCAAAGTCATCCTCAGCCGAGGAGTTGAACTTCAGCTCCAGAAACTCCTCCTGGACCTCGTCGGAAACATCAACTACGTCGCATTGGAATGGGTTTCTGATGAATTTCCAGGTCTTTCGCTTTTCGTCCAAGTCAGGAAAGTAGCGGATGAATTCCGCTTTGAGTTCAGTCAGATGATCGATGATTTGGTTCTTTAACTTTGAATCGAGAAGGCCGTCCGGAACGGCAGAGTCCAAGTTTGGGAAACAAGCTATGTTTCCGGCCTCCATTCGGCATTTCCAGAGGTCGAGTTTAGCCATGAAGGCTCGAATGGCGTCGTATTGCGTGATAATGTTTATGTGCTTCCCTTGCATTTTTTGGTTGATACCGTTGAGTGCTTCGAAGATGTCTACGAGGTAAGCTAGAGACAGTTGACATTCTCAGGACTGGAACATTTTGTAGAGATCCGCCTTCCGCTGCACGTCTAGGAATGTTGCGACTTCTTCCCTCAGCTCGTAGACTCGCCCCAACATGTTTCCCTTCGAAAGCCAACGCACGTTTGTGTGGAAAAGCAAGGCTTGATGATCGCAGTCCAAGTCCTTGCACAGCTGTTTGAACAGGCGACTGTTTAAGGCTCCACCTTTGATAAAGTTGACTACCTTGATAGCCAGGTTCAGGAAATCCCTCATTTCAGCGGGCAGGGTCTTAGATGCTAAGGACTCACGATGGATAACGCAGTGTGTACCAATAGCAGAGGGACTCTTTTGTTTCACCTTCGTAACGAAACCCGAACGCAAGCCAAGCATGGCCAGAGCTCCGTCTGTGCAAACACCTACCAACGCGTCCCATGAAAGTCGATTTTCTTCGAAGAACTTCGATACCACTTCAAAGACATCCGCTGCTGTCGTGTAAGTTTCCAGGGGATGACAAAATAGCATTTCCTCCTTCACGCTGTCGCCTAATATGAAACGAGCATACATGAGCAGCTGAGAACACTGAGCCACGTCTGTCGTTTCGTCGCATTGGATGGCAAAGACAGGCGAGGCCCTTATCTGGTCAGTCACTTGTTCTTTGATGTCCTGAGACATTTCATCGATCCGTCCCTTGATGGTATCGTTCGACAGGGAGATAGCCGAGAGTTTGTTCGCACTATCCTTCCCCAGGATGAGCTCTGCCGCTCGCAGTAGACTCGGTTTAATGAGAGTCTCTCCGATTGTATGGCTCTTCTTGTTCTTTGCTACTAGCAGGGCAATCTCGTAGGACGCTTCAACGATCTTTGACGTCTGTTGCCGAAATGTCCCACTGCTGTCCAACTTAGCTCGCTTCAAGGCTTCCCTTTTCGCCACAAAGAATGCCTGTGATTTGTCTGCTAGTTCAGGATGGGTTGTCCTCAAGTGGCGTTCCAAACGTGTTGGCCGCATGGCATCATTGCTCAGAGTCTTGTAACATATAACGCACTGAGGAACCTCTGCGTCACCCTTTTGAAGTGCCACAAATCCGAACTTGATGTACTCGTCTTGGTATTTCCTCTTTTTCGCACTCATTGCCATTGACTTCGATTCCAGTTAATAATCTGTCGGAAGAAAAAAAGAAGTGTTAGTTGAGACTGAAACAAACTAGGAATTATATAAGGCGCTATCTTTTCGGTTAATTAATTTTTTTCAGTAGGGGGATTATAATTTCCGTTTGGGGTTATTTAGACGTTTATACTGCCGTCCCGCGTCCCCTCTGAAAATTGCTCATGCCCCCCTTGGGAGGCACGCCCCACAGGTTAAGAACCGAGGCCATATCCTATCGATGCATGTAAAGATTGTACGAAGTGAAATGTAAATTTCTTCTAAGGAAACATTATTATTATAATTATTATTATTATTATTATTATTATTAATATTATTATTTACCACACTATGTGTGTTGCACTGTTTGTTTACATTTAGTATGTAGTTAGAGATGTATGAATCGTTAGGTTTCAGCATTTTTCTCGCCAGAGGCAAAGCGTTTCAACATCAGTGCTATTGGAAAGTTGCCACAGGGAAAAGAAAAGAAAAAACACGTTGAGGTCATGAAAGCTCACTCGTAAATGTGGAAGAGGAAGCATGGGGAGGGCGGAGTACCAATTTGCTTTCCAATGAGGTGCATGTTCATTTTGAAACTTGCTACCGGCATTTGCCAATGTTTCCCTGCTGTGACATTTTTCCTTCACGCATTTCATTGTACGACACTGTGTCGTCATTATCAAATGCAGGTTGGACTGGCCTACTTGGTGGGATTCAAGCAAGGATTCTGCCTGCTGGTAGCTTCATCTGCTCAGGCATGGCTAGGCCCCATTTGGGCAGGAACCTGGAATTTGACCATGGTGCCGATGTACCTGCATTCTCTTCATCCAAAGCCGTTGTGGGATCTTTATGGTCCACCAGCAAATGTTCTGCGGATGGGTCTCTGGATTAACGCTCCATCGGACGGAGGACGCACTACTCACTGATGAAGCACAAATCCGATGGTCTAGACTATAGAGTATAGAGTATCAAACCCAGACTAGACAGGCCAGAGGCAAGTGCGCTACCTCTGCACCTGTGTGACACAACATCGGATATTATGACCTTCAGTTACTCAACACACAATCTTGATATAAATTCAATTAGACTTCATACTTGTGTGTTGTCCAACCAGTGCTCTTCTCCATTAAAAATGGCTTCTTTGGCTTCAAGTGAGGATGCTGAATTCAGATTAAATCCAACACTTGCTATCCACTCATGGACGTTGCCCTTCTTGGAAAAAACTGATTCTTCTCAATAAAATTGTCAAATCTGTCTTCCTTCTGTCTTCTATCTTTTCTTCTGTCTTCTATCATGTTGCCCTTCTGTCTTCTACCGACTCCTCTCCGGCCTTGCTCCTCCAGCTCTCTCTGGGCTCTGTCCCCCAAATATTCCTACAGGTCGCACAAGATCTCCCTGCAACCCTCTTATGGTTAAACTGCCGAAATCTCGGCTCTCTACTCACCTTCACTCCTTCATTCCTCTTTTTCCACCTGTGGAACAAACTCCCTCACTCTCTTCAATCACAATCCTCCCTCCAGGTCTTTAAAACAGCAGTTCACCACCATCTCTTATCTTACCCCATCCAAAACCTTGATCTTTTCTACCCCTGCTAATTCACCCCGGATCCACTTTTTTGAAATACCGACTTCTTTCCTGGAAGTCCTAGCAGTGTCCACGTGTTTTTTTTTTTTTTTTTTTTTTACCTCTCCCACCCCCCTCTCCCTCCCCCTCTTCCCATGCCCCCTCCTCCCCCAAGTCCTCTCCCTCCCACAGATCTCCCGATGTCCATGCTCTCCATCTTGTTCTCCCGCTCCCTTTATCATATGTTTTATGTTGTGGCGGACACAAAAGCCCACTGGCGTGGTGACATAATTCCACGCACCAAGTGGGCGGTGGCCACGCCCGAGGGGTAGGCGTGGCCTCATGATATACCCCGGGCGACCAGCCCGGAGGAGCACAGTGTTACAGTGTAGTTTATACCTCTCCCTCCCCCCCCCCCCCCCTTCCCACGCCTCCGTCCCCCAAGCCCTCTCCCTTCCACACATCTCCCTGCTCTCAAATGTTGTGTTTGTGTCCTTCCCCCTCTCTCCCCATCTTGTCTGCCGCTCCCCTTGTTTTTTGTGTTTTGTGTGTCAGTTTGTCTTTTTTGTGATCAATGTTTAGCTCTTACACGAGCCTCGACCTTGTATACAAAAAAAAAAAAAATCACTCCAATTTTGTTGGAGACTTCGCTTAGGGTTTTTTAAAACCAGGTAGCATTCTTGAATTTTTCACTTTACCATAGGGGGATTTTTTTGTTAAAACCAGGCATCGTACAATAAAACGCAATGCCAAGTTTGGAATACACACAGCTGTGGCAGCACGCGACTCCCATGGTAAACTTTAGTGTTGATCTCGGAATTAGATAATCAGCATTTGTGCTCAAGCATTCGGTAGAGGAGGTACTTACAACATCGAGACATTCCTTGGCTAGAGAGTTCATTCCTTGTTTTAAAATCATTGGGTATAATGTTGAATGATGTGGTGATCACTTGGCTTTTGGATCCATTATGGGATCAGAAGTCCAGATGGTTTTAAGCTGGAAGCTTGAAGTTTTGCAATTAAGATGAGCCAGCTGTTAAACAAGCGTCTTCACAGTCCACCAATGCTGGTGTCTGCTCATTTGCTAGGTTGGTTACGCAACTCACTACGTGATAATGTAAGTTGACCTACGCCTGGTCGTGCTCTATATGAGCAGTTTGGATAGTGTGATGGTTTGAATGTTTGCCTCCTGATACAAACCTCACAGCTGTTGGGTATCTGTAATCCTAGATTCAAATCCCATATATACTGTTTTGATTGGTTTATCATTTCTTAATGTCTTTGTAATACTGTTAAAATGCACCGACATCTCCATATGTCCTTGTTCTGCATGTGATTTACATAATAGCTCCTCCATGAGCCATGGTCACTGTACATTTATTACCTTCGCCACCGAAGGTGGATGGAGGTTATGTTTTCACCCCTGTTTGTTTCTTTTTTTGGTCTGTTTGTGAACAAGATATCTCAAAAATTTGTAGACGGATTCGGACGGAATTTGGCAGAAAGGTAGTGTGTGTGACAAGGACGAAATGATTAGATTTTGGTGAAGATCCAGATTCGGATCCGGCTAGTAGAATTTTTAAAGTGATTCTTCACCATTGGGAGATAGGGCCAAAAACGATACATAGCAGTATATCTCAAAACGTTGTGGACGGATTTGGACGAAACTTGAGGGAGAGGTTGGGTGTGTGACAAGGCTGAACCGATTTGATTTTGGTGAAGATCTGAATATGGATTCGGATGTGAGAATTATTTAATTTCTGAAGTGATTCTTCACCATTGAGTGATTGGGCTAAAACCGATATATACACAAAGAATTAAGTTAAGCACCCCCCCCGTTTTTTTACAACCTCGCACATTACAAGTTTGTTGTCGTCAAAACAGTGTAATATACCCATGATATTGCTATATTTTCTGGAGAAGTGATATTATGGTCACATAAAAACATAACAACCATGCCGTTTTCAATATTTTATTCTGAATAATTTAAGGTGACATTTTTTGGGAATTTTAGGCATATTTTCACCTCAATTTAAGTATGGAGCTATAGGTCCATCACGGACAGTGTGGATGACGTTTATGTTTTCTAACGTACAGTCATTGTTCTGAGAAGACCTCTAGCGATCTTTGCGTCAATAACGTGTGTAGGACCCACGTGATCGGATCACTGACTCAACCCTACGTCTCATAGACCCTGTAAGCCGTCGTATGCGTTGCTGTGGCAGGTTGTTCCATTCCCGATGTAATGCACGTTCCAATTCATCCAGATTGGCTATTGGAGGGACCATCTTCGCAATTTGTCGTCCCAACATGTCCCAAACGTGCTCGAGGGGGTTCAGGTCAGGACTGTACGCAGGCCAGGGGATGGTTGTCACAGCACCTTGCTCCAGCAAGGCTCGGACGCGTCTCGCACGGTGAGGCCTGGCGTTGTCATCCATGAAGATGGGTCTGCTGGCGAGGGTGTGGTCATCGAAGTGCGGGATTACGGTGGTATTCAGGATTTCCTCGGCATATCGCTCTCCGTTGAGGTTACCTCGCACAGTTATCAGGTCCAATTTACAGTCATGGGAGAAGCATCCCCAGACCATAATCGAGCCACCACCAAAGGGTACCGTTGGTTGAATGTTTTTAGGTGCATACGCGGTGTTTTTGTGGCGCCACACCCGAACACGCCCATCTGTCACGTACAGCAAGAACCGGCTTTCATCCGACCAATGAACTCGCCTCCAAGACCGGATGTTCCATCCACGTCGCGCTAGGCACCATGCCAAACGCTCCCTCTGATGTCGTTCGAGTAGCCTTGGACGCTTGATCACTCGTCTTGACCTTAAACCGGCCGATTTCAGGCGGTTCCTCACGGTACGGTGACATAGCCTTCTGTTGGGCAGCCAGTTGTCCTTCAGGAAATGGCTCGAGGCGAAGGGATATCGTCGCACCAGTCTCAAAAGCGCTCTATCTTGGCGGACTGTTGTCACGCGAGGTCTTCCAGACCTTGGGCGGTCCTTCACCGCATCCGTTTCCTGGTGTTTCTGCACCAACCGACTGATCACCGAATGGTGGTAACCAAACGTTCGAGCTACAGCTTTTCTGGACATTCCGGACTCGATCATGCCTATTATCCGCCATCTTTCTCCGTCCGACAACCGTCTACGAGCCACCATTACGAGAAAATGACCATGTAACCCCCACACGAGCTCAGGCGTGACTTGCAATAACCCGTGATGATAGTGCATTTACAGAAAATCACGACCACGTGGATGATAACACGTGCTGCACGAGCGATGGGCGTCACAGATGCGTGCACTCATCTGCATTTCATCAATGGATAATTGCTAATGTCATACCAATCATTATTTGATCTCACATACCTTAGAATATATGCCAATGTATACATATACACAAAGAATATATATTAGGGGGTGCTTAACTTAATTATTTGTGTAGGGGTGCTTAACTTAATTCTTTGTGTATATAACACGGTATCTCAAAACAGTTATGGTGGTTTTGGACCAAATTTGGTGGACAGATTGGATGTGTGACAAGACCGAATCGATTCGATTTTGGTGAAGATCTGAATATGTATTCGGATACGAGAATTATTTAATTTTTGAAGTGATTCCTCACCATTGAGAGATTTGGCGAAAAGTTGTATATAATAAGATGATATTTTAAAAAGTTGGAGATGAGTTATGACTAAACTTGGTGGATGAGTTGGTTAGGTGACCAGAACAATCCGATTCGATTTTGGTTCAGGTCTGAATCCAGATTCGACCTATCAGTGGGATACAAAATGCAAACTGTTCCGCCTGGCGGAGGTTTGCACTCCACCGAGTGCCCTTATAGTTTCCTTTGTAACTATTTGTTCTCCATTAAAATTGATACTGGAAAGCTCAGACTATGTTTAAATACCTACCCTTTGACTGTTTCTGTGGCCAAGAATCACAGTCGATCTATTTTATTTTTTTCTGTGCTTCTTTGTTTTTTCACAAACTCCTCCTACAAGGAGGATGGCGGAGGTCTGGGCAGGTGGGCAATCACCTTTATCAATAAATATGCATGTGATTTTTGTAAACATGTGAGCATGTAAACATCAATACAAGTATTCAAACCATAACTTTGGTAATCCAATTCCCTTAGGCATACCCCGTCATCCTGCAAGAATCACAAAACATTTCGTTGGTCATTGACTCCTTCCATATTGTTCAATCTATTGCATTTGCATCACAAGTATCTTTTCAAAACAACACTTCACCATCACCAAGATACAACAATTTCACTTCACCATTTTCACGTTTTAAGGCATCTGCAACATCTGGCAAAAACGTTTGCCTCCAAACAAATGTTGATTCTTTGTTTGAAAGGAAGGGCTGATCACTTGTGTTTGAATTCAGGTATGAAACATTTTCTCCTAATGTCTTCATAGCACCTGCACTACTTCGTGTAGGGTCTTGCTGTTGTAATAACTGCACGGAGTCATAGACTGACCCTGCTCTCTATGTAGCATTCTTGCCACTTTTGCTGTAAACCATAATGATTCCTGAACAAGGCCTTCGCCCAGTTGTAGTCGACTTGCCTCTTCCCTCATTATGAGTGGGCAGCAAGTATTGGTGTGATGTTGATTGGCCAGTAAGATGTGGAACAGGGATGCCGGATGCATCCACAATGATGTTGGGACCATGGTGTTCAGGTCATCCATGGTCCATACCAGGAGCAACCAGCAGAATCGTGCACAGCTGTTGTGACAAGGGCACAGCCGTTTGTTTGCAGCTCCATGCTGGTTCCCCGGAAGTTGGTGAAGTAATAACATATGTCCCCGCATTTCACAGAGGTTGCAGGTAAAATGTCGTTGTCCTGCAACTTCTGATGTGATGAATGTTCGAAGCCTTCAAACAAGAGTAAGTGATCGCCTTTCTTTCATATGTTGCAGTGTGATCCAGGCAAATGGTCACATAAATTTCCTTGGTGAAGGTAAGCATCCATCTCCAAGTTACACGGGAGAATGTCTTCATCATTCTTTGAGAAAGAGGGTGTATGCCACGATTAACTTCATTTTTAGCCACAAATTTTCTTTTTCGAACTTCTTCCCAAATCCGTTAGCACCCCCTTCAAAATGTGATCTCGTCTTATCCTTATGCTCAGTCACATCTGAATCTGCTTTCCACACACACTGAATCAGATAGGGTACATCTTACCATGAAATCAGCATAATCATGTATATCTTCCGACAGTTTCACATTCAACAATTTGTTGTTTTTCCTTAAAACATTCAAAAAGTTATATTCATTTATAGGCGTCACACAAATAATATTCAATCAGGTATGTATTTTACTACTAAACTAAGAATAGCATCCACAATTACTTTCAGGTTAATATAGTTCAAAAATTAACTCATGCAGGTATTTTAGCACTACTCAAAGAAAATAAATTGTATATGATTACAATCATAAACAGGAATATCTAATTCCCAACAACTTTTCCCAAACCAACAAATTAAGCATAATGTATTATTACCATAATTCCTCTCCACCTTTCCTTTTCCCTTTTTTTTTTTTTTTTTTTTTACTAACAGTGTGTCACTCGTGGTGATATGAGTTCACTGAGCTTGTAATTGACACAACTCATAACATTGTCGTTATGCCATTATCTTAATTCTACTGTATTCATTTGCAACATCACTTGATTTAATCTTTTAATCTCAGTATTTATGTCGCCATAAAAGTCTTCCTCTTGTGGTTCCACATTTCTTTCCTCATTCGTCACTTCATGCATTATCATAGTGTTGTTGGTTACCTTATTCAAACACACCGTCACTAAGGCTTTCGAGCAAGCCACCACTAAAACAATTGCCAATATAACTACTAAACCCACAAACAAGTCTGCTACTCCTTGTATATGTTCATACCTATGACATAATTATATGTCGATGACATTCAACATTATATACCAAACTAACAAGCTTCCTAAAAGGTAAATAAAGAAAATCCCTTAATATGTAACATAAATCAGATTATTTGTCTTACCCTGATCCCCCTATCTCCCGGGGTTGAACTAAATCCCCTGATCATGAGTGTAGTTGTGATACATTATCACTCATGCTGTATTAATATCAGTAGGTAATTGTATGTCTTGTAAGCAAATAAATGTCACTATCCCAAGTAGGAATACATGTTGAAAATGCAACGTTTATCAATGCAAGGGGTGTTAAAATGTAATTCAAATGACTGTAAATCACGACTATCATTTATCTGCCACTGAATGTTCTGCTGGGCTGCTAGGTGCAGCCTCATTTTCTGTGGAACCGTCCTCCCTTGCCCCATGTGCTCGCTTGCAATGAGAGGCATGAATCCACCTTTCTACTTTGGGTCCATTTTTTTGTTTCATTCTTATCAATCTCCTATGGTTTATCAGTTCGTTCCAAAATACCGCAACCAAAGGTTTTAACCAAAGTTCTACCAAACTATTTCCAATGTGAACTCAAAATGCCAGTGAAACAATGATTCGAAGAATTAACTTCAAGGGGTCAATAAATTTATTCTATAACCAGATCTAATTTTTCCATCCAATAGTTTGCCTTGCCACATGTCATATTATTACACTTTAATAAACCTTCGAAAAATGTTTCCCATCTCAACAAATTTCCTTTTTTACAAACACCCATGTGTACAATAAGTATTTAACTACAATTTCCTCTCAGTTTGTTTGGCCTAACTGGCCGCAAAAATGGCTGCCAACATGCAGTACCGTTTTTTATCTACCAAGCGAGTGCTCGTCCACACAAGACCTCTACCAAAATTTTGTTAGTAAAAACAAATCTGGGATTTCTGATTACATGGATGCACCCTCTCAGGACATTTTCAGGCTGCAGTTAACAATCCACTACGATAAATTAATTCGTTTACCCTGTGTAAATTATGTATTCTGGGACGTCAGTGTAAGACCTCTCCCAAATTTGACTAATTTTGTACTCCCACATTTTTTTTTTATGAAGCTCATATCCATAAATAGCTGTTATTCTCATATAAATTCTATCAAAATGGAATCCCAAGATTACTCCCAATTTTTACTATTAATGAATAGCTGCTCATAACTCAGCAAATCAAATCTTTATTCTCCATCTCCCTTGACAAAAGTGATAATTTTCATAATCAAATTATATTTCTATTTTTATTTTATGAATTCTCTCGATATGCGATCCCATCCCCATGGAACTATCTATTTTCAGACAAGGCACACTGTCGGTGTCAACAATCTTGTAAGATTGATACACAAAAACAAAAACACTAACATTGACACACAAAATACCCACACACACATGCATTATGCGTATTTGTTTGCGTTGGAACCCTTATTTACAGATCAGGATGGGTGTCAACTTTATTTCAATTTCACAAAATTTGTCCTTCAATTTTATAAACGCTAATACACAAATGGACCAAAAAGTTTATTCTTAGAAAACCCCTATGATGTCACATTGAAATTACCCTTTCAGTTCCCACAATAATTTATCCAAATTTGACTACACACCCATTTGCCTGTCAGTCGACCACTGACCTATCGATCATGCGGAACAATAGTCCGAAATTCCCACCTGATCATCATGTGACTCTTGTCACTTGGTTTCAAAAAATTTGCAACCCAATTGTTCCAAACTTTGTAAATTTAAAATTGCTGTGCCCAAAATAGAAGATCCAATTTTTTTTTGGCATTTGATCAATTAATTATTAATTTGTTAACAAGCAAAAGAAAAAATGAATCATTCTTGCTCCGAAAACTTTTCAGACACAAGAATCATCGACAGTTAATTCATGTTTGTCCAGTAATCGAACCTGTTGAGGCCAATCATCATTTGGGATTTGCAGCAATGAAGGCCTAATCATTGTCTGAGGTACCGGTAAGCACTGGTACCCTTGATCTTGGTTTGCCCCATGAACTTGTCTTCCTGTTGACATACGGACATCTTCTTTTCCAATGTCCCATCTGTCCACACTTGAAACACCGGTTTCTGTCGTTGCCTGGTCTGTGCACCTGTGCACTTGTATTGCTGGGCTGCATCTCTACATCCCTGAGTTGCCACTGCAATCCTTCGTTATCTCCTGAAACACGAAAAAATTCTCTGTACCGTCCTTTTTGGGGAGACAAATGGGAATCAGATGGGACAACTGTCACTTTCATACCTAATTTCGAGGGCAGTTGTGCATTTGTCTCCTCCACTGTATCCTGTATCCTTTTTATTTTAAGTTCTAGATCCGTTATCCATTCTTGCTGTTCCCGTTGTCTGGATTCACCATCCCAAAGATGGAATGCAAGCCAGTCTACCATTAGATTCTGTCTCTCCCTGGCTTTCAATCTTTGTCCCAATCTTTCCAATCGACTTCGCTCAAATGTACCATCTCTTGGAAACTCCTCAGCATGTCCCTTTGTCCACAAATACCAATTCTCGACCTGCCTTATAGCTTCGGCACCATAACGGTCGTACATATGATATGTACAAGTACCTTTTTGTGGAATCTCTGGTTGTCCTTGTGTATTCTTGCAGGCTCCATTTCCCATTCTGCCTGTATGTGAATAACACTCAATATTCCCTCAATGTACCAGGTAGATTACTAGGATCTGTGCTTTGGAATACACCTGTACACACCTGTACTATATATACTATAAATAAATCTACTGGGGTCTGTTCCACCTTTTATCCAAGTGGCGTTGGATGTGTTGTAGCTTGTTCCAGGTTCCTCTAAAGCTTCACTCGTACCTCCAGGAAGGATCTCTCCACCTGTTCAAATGGTGACCTCCAGAGAATCTCTCTCACCTGTGGCTTTTGCACAACCCAATCTCACAGATCAGTAGATGAGCCAAAGGGTCAGTATGAAATGGGTGAATCCTCAGGTGTCCGCTCTGTTGAAGGGGAAATCACACAATGGTAACCGCACATATATATCTATATATAAACTCACCACCTTGCTCAATTTTCCAAGGTTGTCTTCACATTGATAATATCTCACAAAGATATCAAAGCTTCTTTCTTGAGACCGCATTTTCATCAATCAAACAATCAATATTTTCAATTGAATTTATTCAATTCAATTTATTCAGTTAAATTTATTCAATTCAATTTATTCAATTTAATCAATTCAATTATTCAATTTCAATTAATTTATCAATATTCATCAATAATTCAAATTAAACATTTTGGATGACTTCTTGCATAAGCCCTTTCCCCAATGATGTCAGGACAGGTCCATCTATTGACTGAGATCGAAGATCATCGGTCGTCACCTCTGGTTCATACCTCATGTCAATTGACGAATCACTGTTCTGTCCTAGGGTCATATCTGACATATTTTTTTTTCCCCATTTTGCCTGGTCTCCACAAATTTTCTTTGCAACCACTAAAGGCAACTCATCCTTCATTCGTGAGACAGCCAAAATGGATGGCAGATATTAAAGTTCTTTGGGAAAAATATCTCATCATTTTTCTTTTAATAGTACCCAAAATCTCTTCGCAATGTAAATTTCGTAAAACTCCTGAAATGGGACTGTAAAATTCCTTCAATCATTCTAAATTTTGAAACTCCATCGCTTGTAATACCCAATTTATCCCATAGGGCTTGAAAGTTCTTTTCCCAGTTCGTGCAATCATTCTGCATTTGAACCCTATGATATCATTCATAATAATCATCATGATTTTATAATCATGGTCATATCATAATCATATATTTGAAAAACGAACATTTCCTTTATCACCACAGCTATGTGGTATAATCAACAATATAATAAAACTGTACATAGCAAAAGGCTACCTCCTGACCACTTAGTATACCTATTGACAATAAGTCATAACAATATCGGATAATTATTAAACAATTAAAAAGAAAAATCGCTTCTACTGCTCCAGCCGCAGCATTCGTCATTTTGTCTGCTCATCCGCGTGACCAAAACGAAATAAAGGGAGCTCAACCATTACACAGCGCTTTTAATGGAGCATGCCATAGGAACTCAACGCAATTTCGACTCGGCCAGAAAAACGAGCAAATTTTGCAGGATGTTAACTGGAATTAGTCGTGAAAATATATACAAAATACACAAAAATACATACCCACAAAAATAAACAACAAACCCAAACAAAACCAAGGTCGACCATATTACACAATATTACACCATTTCAGGTGACATGAGAAAATCGTCATGATTGCTGAAATGTTCCAGGGTTTATGCACACCTTAAAAGAGGTATGCTTTGTGGTGTTGCCCACCTACCACGTTTACTTAAATTACACCATTTCAGCATCGTATTGACTGCTGAAATGTTCCAGGGTTTATACACACCTTAAAAGAGGTATGCTTTGTGGTGTTGCCCACCTACTACGTTTAATTAAATTACACCATTTCAGCATCGTATTGATTGCTGAAATGTTCCAGGGTTTATACACACCTTAAAAGAGGTATGCTTTGTGGTGTTGCCCACCTACCACGTTTAATTAAATTACACCATTTCAGCATCGTATTGATTGCTGAAATGTTCCAGGGTTTATACACACCTTAAAAGAGGTATGCTTTGTGGTGTTGCCCACCTACCACATTTAATTAAATTACACCATTTCAGCATCGTATTGATTGCTGAAATGTTCCAGGGTTTATACACACCTTAAAAGAGGTATGCTTTGTGGTGTTGCCCACCTACCACGTTTGAATTAACCATAAACATTTCTTCCGTTCAACAGAACAAACATTTCCTATATCATGACATGCATGTCTTCCAAAAAAATTGTATGACCAAGAGAACAATGAACAGAAAGAGTGAAAGGTAAAAGTAAAACTAATTAAAACTGCGGGCAGTGATGATCCGGGGACCATATCGTTCCATCCTGATTGGACGGGTGCGTGCCAGAGTCGTTAACAACGACAGTCCAGATCCGATTGTTCAAACTTTCAACTCAATCGATCGAAAAATGAACGCAGGGATGCATTTTAAAGGTTTTCAAGAAATCCACCATGGCCGCCATGTCACGTGACTTATTATGTCATAATTAATATATGCATCCAATCAAGTGACTTACTATAATTGGTCAAGGTATCGAGCTCATCTGACCAACGGTTTGGCCTGCAGGTCGACACCAAGTTCATGGCATCACAATATTATTAAATACAAGAAATGCAGACTCAGCACTTTTTTAATTGGTGCGTCGTAGACTAGTTAATCAGAAAATGAAACTTCAGAGAAAAGAGCGTTCTTCGCCTTGGGGTGTAGTATATGTGTGCCAAGTTTCAGCTCAATAGGTCAGAAATGGAAAAAAAAAGGAGATAGATTTTTCAAGATTTTCCACTAACTCCAATATGGCCGTCACAAAATATTTTTCCTTAATCAATTGGCTCATAGCACAACCAATCTGCAAGTACTTCATCCGAAGATGTATCTCTTAGGAATTTTAATTAAATAAGTCATTTATAAAATCAACGAATTAATTTATTAAATGATTAATCAATAAATCAAAATTATCCTTGATAGCCACATCACTTGGTCATTGTAATGTCCAATTATCAGCTTCCTAACTCACAAGGTGCCTGAGTTAATGGGCAGAAGAGAAAGAAATGTAATTAATTAAATAAGTACTTCATTAATCGCTAATAATTAAATAACTCGTGAATTCTCATCCGATTCACTTAACATTTGAGTGTTCCCAAAACGTTGGAGCAAAACGTTGCAACAACGAAAGTGAAACGTTGTAGCGACGTTGTGGAAACGTTTTACAACAACATTATTTCAATGTTGCAGGAAAGTAATGTGAAAAACGTTGAAACAACGTTGTGGAAACGTCAGCAAAACCCAACATTTGAATGTTCCCAAAACGTTGGAGCAAAACGTTGCAACAACGAAAGTGAAACGTTGTAGCGACGTTGTGGAAACGTTTTACAACAACATTATTTCAATGTTGCAGGAAAGTAATGTGAAAAAACGTTGAAACAACGTTGTGGAAACATCAGCAAAACCCAACATTTGAATGTTCCCAAAACGTTGGAGCAAAACGTTGCAACAACGAAAGTGAAACGTTGTAGCGACGTTGTGGAAACGTTTTACAACAACATTATTTCAATGTTGCAGGAAAGTAATGTGAAAAAACGTTGAAACAACGTTGTGGAAACGTCAGCAAAACCCAACATTTGAATGTTCCCAAAACGTTCACTTGTCATTCGAATGGGATTTATATATCAGTCAACTAGTTCAATCAACAACTATTTTATTCAACATAGCCCAAAAGTCAACAACAATTTCAAAAATCCTTAATTTTCATCCGATTCACTTGACTTTTGAATGGGATTTATATATCAGTCAACTAGTTCAATCAACAACTATTTTATTCAACATAGCCCAAAAGTCAACAACAATTTCAAAAATCCTTAATTTTCATCCGATTCACTTGACTTTTGAATGGGATTTATATATCAGTCAACTAGTTCAATCAACAACTATTTTATTCAACATAGCCCAAAAGTCAACAACAATTTCAAAAATCCTTAATTTTCATCCGATTCACTTGACTTTTGAATGGGATTTATATATCAGTCAACTAGTTCAATCAACAACTATTTTATTCAACATAGCTCAAAAGTCAACAACAATTTCAAAAATCCTTAATTTTCATCCGATTCACTTGACTTTTGAATGGGATTTATATATCAGTCAACTAGTTCAATCAACAACTATTTTATTCAACATAGCCCAAAAGTCAACAACAATTTCAAAAATCCTTAATTTTTATCCGATTCACTTGACTTTTGAATGGGATTTATATATCAGCCGACTAGTGCAATCAACAACTATTTTATTCAACTTCTGTCTGTCTCTCTCTCTGTCTGTCTCTCTCTCTCTGTCTGTCTGTGTCTCTCTCTGTCTGTCTCTCTCTCTGTCTATCTCTCTCTGTCTGTCTCTCTCTATGTCTGTCTCTCTCTCTCTCTGTCTGTCTCTCTCTGTCTGTCTGTGTCTCTCTCTGTCTGTCTCTCTCTCTGTCTATCTCTCTCTGTCTGTCTCTCTCTCTATCTGTCTCTCTCTATGTCTGTCTCTCTCTCTGTCTGCCTGTCTCTGTCTGTCTCTCTCTCTATCTGTCTCTCTCTATGTCTGTCTCTCTCTCTGTCTGTCTGTCTCTCTCTCTCTCTCTGTCTGTCTCTGTCTGTCTCTCTCTTTCTATCTCTCTCTGTCTGTCTCTCTCCAAACACCCATGTTAGTCCAATACAGGGTCTTTTAATTTTAATTTTCCACAATTTCCAATTCAAATTTATTCTCTTCCTTCCTATGAGATTTTTGGTGAGAATTTTATGGAAAGTCACATCTTTTTCCCAAATTTACTGTAAGTTTTCCAATGATCATGTCCGGCCTTGAACATTCCTAAGTTCCTTCCCAATACAAATATATCATCTTTAAGCTAATGTCCTTTACTGGGACAAGCAATCTCATAGCGATTTTATATTAAAATAATTAGTATGTCATTTCTCTTGAAGCAATCCAGCCACAAACATTATTTGGAAGTCTTTTGCTGTCAGAACACAATTTCTCTGCTGTCAAAGGCCAAGACCCGGCCTCACTGACTTCTCAGCCAATTGTCACTTTCTCTTGACAAAACAAACATCTTCTATATTTATCCCATTAGAATCCCATTACAATCCCATATCTATATACTTTTCATCTTTCAATAAAGTATATGTACCAACCAAATCTGCGAGCACAGGGAGCAGAGAAAATACACAAAAAACAACAACACTGCAACAACACCACAACAAACGCTTTGCTTCTCGCAAAGCGTCTGCCAATGGGAACTAGAGGGAGGGAGAAGGACCGGGAGCAAGAGACAGGTAGCCGGAATGGAAATGAGGGACAATGAGGGACAGTGAGGGAGTGTCGGTATGCAATTTTCATCCAATCGCCATCTTTCACAATAATTCTGGACCGGCATGAGATGGCGTTGCCTGTCATTAATTTGTATGTTGATCGAACGTTTTTTTTTTTTTTTTGGTGTTATAAAAATGGTGGGAAAAAATTGGCGAAAATGTTTTTTCTCTTCTCCTCCACCCTTGTAAGTGCAAACGTTTGTAAGTGCAAACGAGTGTACCGGCCTTACACGACTTGGAAGCAGATCGTCTCATGGTGCACTCATGGCACGATCTTGCTCCTAGTACATGGTAAGGCTTCTAATAACCAGCGTCGAACTGGCGCATTTATTTACACAGCGCAAAAATACGTTACACTCCTTGGATTATCGTTACGTTACCTATATCGCGGTATCGGTGCATAGGGAAGCCCAACACCACCTCCTCCACCATGTATGTACAAAAACTAAACACAGGTTCGTATATCATAATGGACAATCCACAGGAAGCCATGCTTACCTTGGCGATGTCCACTCGATCCACCTACGGTAGCCACCAAGTTGTTGTGGAAGTGTGTTTGGGACTCAAGACTCCAATGACCGGAAACAGGTTTACAAAAGATCCAGACTTTATTAACTCCTAGTTCACTTGTTTCAATATAATAAGGAACTACAATACTATAACGAATTTAGTATTTCAAGTCGTTGGTTCTTCTGCGGTCGGTCTTCTGTGCTGTCCTCGTTCCGTACTTGTTCGTTCCATTTGGGCAGAGATTCTGATGACAAGTGTCTCGACTCAAAGTTTGTCCTCGTTTATATCGGCACGCTCGAGTTAATCCTCCGTGTGCTAACTGTTAATCCCTTCTCCGCAGAAATGTTGCTCAGTCATCCCGCTCGCCTTACTGGCACCAACTCGCTCCCCTCCTGCTGCGAGTTCCATTTGCCTCACAATAGGAGGGTGCTCTAGCCCGGGGCTGTGACCAGGTGAACAAGAGATCACCACGTTCGCGCACAGCCGCACATTCCTGACATTCATTTACGAAATCGTCTATCTGCTTCGTTTTCCAATTCCAACGATCAATGAGTTACATTTCCACAGTGGCGAGGCCGCTTCGGCTGGGCTGGGCCCATTTGGCAATTAAAAGCTGAGCTGAATTATAGTAGTCAATCTTCTATGGCCGCGAGTAAAAGCTGAATTATATTAGTAAATTCATTCAAAAAGAACCCGGGCAACGCCGGGTGCTTTTGGCTAGTTCATAATAAATTTTTTAACCTGTGACTGAAAGTCATGACAGTATAATGCACAGCTGTAGAAATGGTAATTTGAGTATAAAAGAGGGTAAACAACATATTGGCGAAAAGTGTCAATGAAAAATCAAAATATGAAAGCCTTGTAATTCCAGCAAGGTACAAGGCCGCAGAAAAGGCAAAGTTTTAAAACAATGAAAAAATTGGCGGGGCACCCTATAATTACCCTGCACAAGTCGTGCAAAGCGTGGTTAATCAATTGGAATTCATTCTTTTTGTTTATTAGTCTTTCTTTGATCGAGTACCTACATGTTTTAAATTGAATTACATACTTTTA
Organism: Myxine glutinosa; assembly: GCF_964187855.1. NCBI lineage: Eukaryota > Metazoa > Chordata > Myxini > Myxiniformes > Myxinidae > Myxine > Myxine glutinosa. The sequence continues at coordinate 83,343,566 of NC_136272.1, read as the reverse complement.
ACACTGTAGAAGATGAATTGGAATAGTAAACTGTAGTTTAGCGGTACTTTGGCTCAGACTTTGGGAAATTGTATGATGTCTCGACCCGGGCGCACATGCGCACAGCGGGTTAAAGCAATTACACAGTCTGTCTCTGTCTGTCTGTCTGGCAGTCAGGCAAGATTGAAAATTATTGCAAACAAGAAACTCACTTTTTTGGGATGTCATAAAGGACACAAACAACAAGCACAGATAACTAATTTAACACGTTTAATAAGGTGGTGTAAAGGAGGGCGCTTCAGTGAGAGTAAACATCCGATTCTTTTATTGTTATTATATTTATTTTTTCTATTTTATTCAATGTTCTCTTTTTCTTTTCTACAGCCTTTAAAACTTTTATTCTATTTCACCTTATTTGTATGTTTGAACCATTTCAAACACAAATCACCTTGTTTGCACTTTCAAGATTTTCAGTTTATAGTACGAGAGCAAAATTGGATGCCCTCTTGACCAATCAAATTTGCCCCACGCTCTGAGGGCAGAGTAACAGGGAGATTCAGCCAAAATGACGGTGTCTTGTGATGCAACAACAGAGCTAACTTTCTGCAAAAGATTTGTTTATTTGATGCATTTTTTTTTCAAAGATCATTTCAAAATGTGGCCCTGAATGTGACCTGAATGTGATTCATGTGGCCCTGAATGGGTTTCTCTCATCTCCTCTTCCTGTTCAGGCTGGAGTTCCCCAAGGTAGTGTTCTGGGCCCTGTGCTTTTTCTGGTCTTCATCAATGATCTCTCTGACTCTCTTGAAAATCCTCTCTTTCTCTTTGCTGACGACTCTACTCTCTGTCGCTCCATTCCTCATCCCTCAGATCGGCAGTCTGCAGCCTCCTCACTCTCTGCAGACCTGGACAAAATCACAGACTGGGCAAACAAATGGAACATGTCTTTCAATCCTGATAAATCTCACACTCTTACGATGTCTCTCCGAAAAGACCGACTGGAAAACCCTCCCATCCACTTTCTGAATAATCCTCTCCAAGAAGGTCTGTCACTCAAGCTTTTGGGTCTCACTATTTGCCATGATCTTTCCTGGGAAAACCACATTTCAAATCTGGCCTCCAAAGCCAGTCGCCGACTGGGCATCCTCCATCGTGCGAAGTCCTTCGCCCGTATTCACGCTGTTGCAACCAAAGCGTTCAGAATCATTGGAATCTCCCGCGATGAAGCTAACTCCAAGGGCCTTTCACTCACTCACCGCAGGCAGGTTGGTGGTCTTTCCGTCTTCTACCGACTCCTCTCTGGCCTTGCCCCCCCCAGCCCTCTCTGGGCTCTGTCCCCCAAATATTCCTACAGGTCGCACAAGATCTGCCTGCAACCCTCTTATGGTTAAACTGCCAAAATCAAGACTTTCTGCTCACCTTCACTCCTTCATTCCTCTTTTCTCCCACCTCTGGAACACACTCCCTCACTCTCTTCAATCCCACTCCACCCTCCAGGTCTTTAAAACAGCTGTTCACCACCATCTCTTATCTTCCCCCATCCAAAACCTTGATCTTTTCTACCCCTGCTAATTTCGGTCCCCTTGTGTTTTATACCTCCCCCCCCCCTCCCCTTCCCACGCCTCCTGCCCCCAAGCCCTCTCCCTCCCACACTTCTCCCTGCTCTGAAATGTTGTGGTTGTGTGCTTCCCCTTCTCTCCCCATCTTGTCTTCCGCTCCCTCTTTTTGTATATTTTGTTTGTCTGGTTGATTTGTTTGTGAAACAAGTGAATCCTCTTGGATTGCGCTGAGGTTCGGGCATGGAATTTCGAGCCTCGATCATGGTTCGAGCCTCGATCTTGTATACAAAAATAATAATAATAATAATAAGAACCTTGGGCCGAATCTCGCGCTTCACCAGTGCGCGTGCGCGAATTTACGTCACGTCGGCAGCGAGAAGGGGTTCCCCAACACGAACCAATCAGGAACTGCCACGTCACACTTATATGATCTCAGAATTCCTGTGACAGGAATTCGCGTTACACTGGCTGGAAGTCATTCGCTAGAGGCGCTTCCTCAGCGCTAATAAATGTTAGCTCTTTCACGAGCCTCGATTCAGTATACAAAAAAAATAAAATAAATAATAAATGTCAGAGAAGAGTTGGCAGAATGCTCAGCACTGGACTGTTCCATTTGACCCATTATCTTCGTATGGTTGCCATCGCTCCTGTTATTCAGTTCACAAACAAAGCTAACATATATCATGCATGGAAATAGAGCAAGGGTTGAAAAGACCCTTCCCATGTTCTTTTCTTGAGACTGCGCAGGGTAAGGTGTTCTAAGTACTCTAATTTAAAAAAAAAAGATTTCCCTTACAAGGAACGTCATTGCAGGAGGAGTTGATGGCTCTGAGGCCCATCATGCCTGCACAATAATTGTCAACCTTTGGTTGTTTGTTTGTGTTCTATCATTTTTATATGCTGCGCATCAAGCAAGGGAGCAGCACATGCCATTTTTTAAGTCGTTGGTATGAGTCAGCAGGTGGTTGAAACACCAACCTCTCTGATTCAGAGTGAACGCTCAAACCATTACGCCACCGAGTCTGGTGAAACCGTTTTGCGAACTGCCCTCCTCCTTGTCTCATACTCCATCTCAAATGACATGCCAATGCATTTGCTCGTGCAATAATATGAAACAATATTGGTGTGGGGCCGTGCTGGCCAAACAGCCGAGATGCTCCGAGCCAGATTAAGGGCCTATTTCCTTCTACACCTATCTCAATTTGGAACGGCCATGGTCAATCCGGCAGCAGCTGGACGTCTCTCTATGCCAAGGTCCCGATTTAAATAGGAGATACGAGCAGCCATCTCACTCATTGGGAGAGTTAATGAAACGGAGTGTTACGAGCTCATTCCAGAGATCCTTTAAACTATTTATAACCAAATCGGCATGGTAATCCGAAATTAGCGATTGATGGAGGAGCAAACAAATGCACAGACACTCAGTCAATGTGCTATGAATGTATTAAACGGGGGGAAGGGAGAGGGAGAAAAGGGATGCAAACAGTTATAATACAAGAGGTGACAAGTTTTAATCAGTGTACTACTCTCCCTGGGAAATCAAACCATCTGGGACCTTAATTAATGGCCATAAGGCTTCAAACCTATGACAGAGGACAAGAGCAGAGAGGACACAGGACAAACGGAATACTTATGTGTGGCCTGTTCGTTCACCGTATTTGTGTTCCTGCAGTGGATTGATGTGAAAGCTATGGGAGGCGGGAAAGAACCCAGGGAGTGCTGAGGCAAACAGGGTGACAGTTCCTTGAGACGCGACAGCTCAACAGTGATCATGCAGGTTGATGTGGTGGAGGGTGACGTGTGGTTCGGGGCAGAAGAGGAGAGGATGGCGCAATAATTGGGACATTGTGTCCACATCTCTTGCGTTCATTCCTCTTTTCTGCTGGTCCTCTCCTGTCGTCCAAGCGCCCTCGGGGATTCTTATTAGCTATCCTTATATAACACCCTGTGACCTCAATAGGCCTTGCCTGCTCGGCGCTCATTGACTGTTCAGACATCACCCGAGCATAAACGTCACCCCTTAGCTTCTCGGCTCATAACAAATGTTCCAGGTACCGGTTTTTGAAAAGCATACTTGACTCGCATTCTCGTCCGTTCTTTTCAAAGAACATAAATAAAGGACAAATTGCAGGGGTTAAAAAAAAAGGATTTTGGATAAGCGGGTTTAGACACAAACACTGTGGGGGGATTTAACAGACCAAAATTTTACAAACAAATTTAACAAACACAAACACATGGCAATGTCAACAATTAAAAACATCACATTTTTGGTCACACAGTGGTTTTACTTCACAGTTAGTCTAAAACATAAATTAAGGATACCTAGGTTAACGGGAACCTGTTAGCCTGGTGTTGGCTTAGCGGTTAGGGTGCCGGCTTGGGATCCCAGGATCCTGGGTTCGAATCCCGGTCGATCGCTGAATTAACACCAGGGGGGTTGACTCAGCCTGTCATCCTTCCGAGGTCGCGCAAATTGAGTACCAGCTTGCTAGGATGAATGATCCCGGTGTGTACCCCGGTTTAGAATAGGTACACCGTATCCCTGCGCATCGTAAGAGGCAACTAAGGGTTGGCGTCAGGAAGGGCATCCGGCCATAAAAACATTGCCTCAAACAGGGAAGCATGATTGTCATGGGGCCCACAAGGCTAACCCCCGCTCTAGCGGGGAAAATGGCCTCAAAACGATCATTCATATTCATTTTTTTAGGTTAACGGGAACCTTAACATAAAGGAGATAACTGCTATAATCAATGCATTTTAACCCCAATAAGTCATTTCCGCAACAATATTTTGCTACAAATTGTAGGTATCAGAGGTACATAAGCTCTTTTTGTTTTTCAGGCTGAGAGTGGACAGTATAAACAGCTAGAGTAGCATGCTTTACACCAGAAATAAACCACTTCCCTGAGTTGGTTTGGCTTGTATGATTTAAATCCTTAAACCAGTCCATCTCCTACTTGCATAAATGCTCGTAATGGAGTAAAACTCGATTGATCTGGCTGAAGGTGTTAGTGTACACATGGTAAAAGTTGCACAGATGAGTGTGCCACCATAGGTTGCCCTCTACTTTCTAAGACCAGTCATAATGGATGCGGTTATTGCAATTGGTGTAACTTTGCTCCCTGGTTTCTGGGCGATATGATGCACTTTATCTTCATCCAAAGACACTGTAGAAAGAACACCCCAACAAACCCACAAAATTCCGTGTGGGCTTTGAGGAAGTGCAGAAGTGGCCATCGGCTTTGAACTCGCCAAACACCACACCCCATCATTAATCAGCAAAACCTTCGTGTTTATTCTGTGGCTTTTTAACCGTGTTCACTTTGATGCTTCTGCGTTGCTGTTTTCCCCTGTGAGACCACTGTTAACAATAACATTGCTAGAAACGAAACGTGAAATCATATTGAAGTAGAAGTTAGCGAGACTTAAGATAAACAGCAAATTTTGATAATGAAAAGTTCAATTGCATTGGGGAACAGGTAGAGGGGTCAGGTGGACCAAGCTTCCTGTGGCAGGGAAGTTGTTTTGGTGTAGTCGTGTTTGTAACTTGTCAATCACAACAAAGAGGACGAGATTAAAGAGTCCATTGGGTGCAGGGAGGGTTTGGGTTAGGGATGCTTAAGGCTAGAGATGAAAGACAAATTAGACCCAAAATCCAACATGATTCTGGAAGCAGTGTAAAAACCCACGGATGTATGGAATGAATGCCTGTCACTCCAAGATGTGTAAAATTGCATAAACATCTGGAATGTGGCCTCATCCAGGTGAATGACTCCAGTATGTCCCCTTTGACTGCAAGGCTGTGAGGAAGGAGGGAGAGAGATGAAGGAAATCTGGAGAAGGTTTCAATGCTCCTGTCAAGGTGTGGATCCTGGTACACCGTAAGTGTTTTCTGTATGAATTTTATGTTATAGACGAGTAGGTTTTATCGAACATTCCTGAATCAAACTAAGGGGTCATCTATTTACTACATTCACAAAATGATGGAATTATTGACCCCCATGTCCCTTTATGCTTTATGCGTGAACAAGGCCCACCCGATACTCCCGCCCATGTTCCCCTAACACTGAAATCGAACACTGGACATGCTCCACCAACCAACCATAACAAGGCAGTGTCTTTAGCCCAGTGTTTTCCTTATTTCTGAAAACACTCTCTTCCTTTTTGCAGACGACTCCACATTCTGACGTACCGTACCCCATCCCCCGGACAGGCAGACAGCAGCTGCATCATTCTCTGCTGATCTGGAATTGGTTAGATGTCGCTCTGATAAATATAACTTGTCCTTCAATATTGGCAAAAGTTATACTCTCATCCTGTTCTGAAAAGATCATCAAACGAACTGACCTATCTGTTTGCATGGTGAGCCACTGGAACAAATTTAGTATTTTCAGCTTCTACACTTCACCATCAGCTGTGACCTGACTTGGGTCGACAACATTGCAATGCTGGCCACCAAAGCCAGCCGCAGATTATAGACATCTTCCATTGTGTTCCAAATCATTAATGGCAATCAAAATGACTCACAGCCTTGCAAGGCCTATGTCCAGAACTCAATGCGGTATACTGCTCTCCCTTATGGACTTTGGCTACAGAACTACATTTGTCTCTCCTGGAAGTTGTGGAATCTAAAGTGCTTAACACTATTGGAATTTCCTGCGATGAAAATGCAGCACAAGGCCTGCTGCTCTCACGTCGCAGACAGGTCAGGGGCCTTTCTGGTTTTTAACTTCCCATCAGCCAGTTTAGCTCCCTCTGCTCTCGAAGCCCTTTGACCGGTTGATCTCCGTCTCCTCTCGGACACTCCCAAATCTACCACTGACTCCCTTCAAGTTAAACTCCAAAAATTCAAACTTACTGCACTCCCTCAAATCCTATGTTTATTTTTTTCTCCCATACGTTGAACCGCCTTCCTGAGACGGTTCAATCTCACCCTTCCCTCCAGGGCTTCCTGCAGGTGGTGTATTACCATCTCATGTAATCCACCACTGGGGATCTTTTTCTATTCCCATTTACCTGATCTAACCCAACTCTCTTATACTTGCAGGTTACTATGTTTCCTCTCCTCCTCTCTCACCCTTCTTTTCCTGCGCTTTCATTCCTTTGTTTATTGTGTAAAAACTGTTGCCCCAGTGACAATTCCTTGCCTTTTAAACCTTTGTCACCTTTGCTATTTCATAAGCGCTGATATTGTAAAATACAAACAAACTCAAACAAACCCTAAGCATTCCCTTTCTCTCAAACTCCTCTCCCCTTCCTACTCTCTCTGATTATCCTTAATTATCTTCCTTTTCTCACTTTGAATTTTCTCCATGGAATAAATTAATCAATGTGTACGTACATAATATAGAGACAGATATAATATGGCACAATGCCGGATAAAATTTATACAACAATATGATGTCATCACCAACAAACTATCTTTTGCATCGATGCTTCATTGGCATTTAATTATTATTCTCGCACCGAAGGGTTGCGAGACTATTGTAATGTCCATATGTCCATATCTATACATTTTCACTTTAAATTATTTTTCTCTGCTACTGCTTGTCTGATTGATGCAAAACTAAACATAGGACTTCCCATGAAGAATATGTTATTGATAACTCTGATGTCATAGGTCACATGGTATAGCATCCGTATTGGATGAAAGGGAAAAAATTTAAATCTTCTTCTCCAAAACCGCCTGAGAAAAGAAATTGAAACTTGGTATATCTCATTAACTCCCCATGGGGTGTATAGGGTGATAACAATGACGTCATCGGTGAAGTGGAATTCCAGCCATAATTGGTTTAATCAAAATCCTTATCCGAAAAATCTGAAACTTTATATATCTGATCTACGATCCAATGTGAGTGAAGATTTAAATGTATGATGTCATCAGTCACGTGATCTGGTGGCCATATTGGATATAAAATAAAAGCTTTAAAAAACCTTACCCAGAACTGCTTAACAGATCAATGCAAAACTGAATTAGTATGATTGAATATTCATGGGCAATATAGCTTAATTGTTTTTCATATTCATGTTGATTTCTTTTTTTGCTTACTTAGTCGAGGCTCATAGAAGAGCTAATATATATGCGTATATATATATATATATATATATATATATATATATCTATATTATAATAGCCGTAGATGATTCTGTCTGTCTGTCTGTCTATCTGTTGGGTGTCTGTCCGGGGTGTGGCTTACTCGGTTTGCAGAGTAGCTCCACCCATAGCTCCACCCATTCTGGGAGTGGCTATAAACAAATATCCACCATTTTATTAACTCGCATAGCTTTGAGTCCTGTTTTGTAGGCCCGTGGTGTCTTGCTCTCCCCCAGTTTTATTTCAAATCAAATTCGATAAACCATTTCATTTTTCACAGTCGCTAACATAGTTTTAGACTCGGTTGAAAAAAAACGGGAAGAAAATCCGATGAAAGTTGCCGTTTATAGAACGAAATGAATTCTCAAAGGCCTGTAACTTCAAGGCCATTGAGTCTCTCTCACGCCTTTATCTCCAATCTAACTCACCATATGATTTCATTTTTATCGATGGTTTTACTTTTAGACTCGGTGTCAGCAATAATTGAGAACAATCCACACACGCGGGAAAATGCAGAGATATATTTTTTAAAATCGCGTCATGGTGTATCATACACCGCCCAACATGACACCGCCGGCAATGTGTCGATATATATTAAAAATTCGCTTTTGCTTTTCCGTTATGATATATTACTATTTCGTTTGATGATAGTCGTCACAAAAACGTCAACAATGATGCCGACATATATTTCTTCGTTTTTATTTCATTCAACATATTAGCCGGAAGTAAAATATGTTTCAGGAAATTACCGAGAGATATTTCTTCGTTTTTTTTATTAGTTATGTGCGCATACACTTTAAATAGGTTTATTTGAAATCTTTAATTTTCCACAAACATTCCACACACGCGGGAAAATGCAGAGATATATTTTTTAAAATCGCGTCATGGTGTATCATACACCGCCCAACATGACACCGACGGCAATGTGTCGATATCTATTTTAAATTCGATATATCATTTCATTTTTCACAGTCGCTAACATAGTTTTAGACTCGGTTGAAAAAAAACGAGAAGAAAATCCGATGAAAGTTGCCGTTTATAGAACGAAATGAATTCTCAAATGCCTGTAACTTCAAGGCCATTGAGTCTCTCTCACGCCTTTATCTCCAATCTAACTCACCATATGATTTCATTTTTATCGATGGTTTTAGAGTCGGTGTCAGCAATAATTGAGAACATTCCACACACGCGGGAAAATGCAGATATATTTTTTAAAATCGCGTCATGGTGTATCATACACCGCCTAACATGACACCGACGGCAACGTGTCGATACATATTAAAAATTCGATATATCATTTCATTTTTCACAGTCGCTAACATAGTTTTCGACTCGGTTGAAAAAAAACGGGAAGGAAATCCAATGAAAGTTGCCGTTTATAGAACGAAATGAATTCTCAAACGCCTGTAACTTCAACTTCAAGGCCATTGAGTCTCTCTCACGCCTTTATCTCCAATCTAACTCACCATATGATTTCATTTTTATCGATGGTTTTGGACTCGGTGTCAGCAATAATTGAGAACATTCCACACACGCGGGAAAATGCAGAGATATATTTTTAAAAATCGCGTCATGGTGTATCATACACCGCCCAACATGACACCGACGGCAACGTGTCGATATATATTAAAAATTCGCTTTTGCTTTTCCGTTAAGATATATTACTTTTTCGTTTGATGACAGTCGTCACAAAAACGTCAACAATGATGCCGACATATATTTCTTCGTTTTTATTTAATTCAACATTATTAGCCGGAAGTAAAATATGTTTCAGGAAATTACCGAGAGATATTTCTTCGTTTTTTAAAATTAGTTATGTGCGAATACACTTTAAATAGGTTTATTTGAAATCTTTAATTTTCCACAATATAATTTACTTGCCATTTATCATTTGATGATTACGAGACAAATTCCTCTTGAGGATCGTGACAATTCATGCGCTGCGTGGAAACTTCTATTTCCAAAATGAATGAGACGATCGATGAAGAACGCAGACTTGAACAGGATGCAGCAAGAAAACGAATGAGACGGGCGAACGAGTCCATCGACGAACGTCAATGCAAACTTGCGGGGTCACCCGTGGGAATCCCACGGGCATGGATGTGTGTGACATTTCGACATATTGAGTTAGATGCTGCACATTCATTTTTACAAAATGGTTACTGGCAAGTCATCAGATCCAGAAATGGTGTAAAAACCACCGTTTAGAGGCCATTTTTCCCCGCAAAGCGGGGGTTGGCCTTTTCGGGGACCGTGGTAGTTGTTGTTTTTTTGTCCCCTTTTTGAAGCAATGTTTTACGGCCGGATGCCCTTCCTAACGCCAACCCTTTTTGCCGCCTTCAACGACAAACAGGGAATTACCAGTGAACTGGTACTCAATTAGCCGACCTCGGAAGGATGACAGGCTGAGTCAACCCCCCTGGCATTAATTCGGCGATCGACCGAGATTCGAACCCAGGATCCTAAGCCGGCACCCTAGCCGCTAGCCCAACACCAGAAATGGTGTCATGAACACAATTTATTTACGCACAAGCACAAAAGCAAGACGGGCCGATTTCCGATTCCGACGGGCCGACGGGCGAGACGGGCCGATTTCCGATTCCGACGGGCCGATTTGGAGCAAGAAAAAGAACGAGACGGGAGAAAAAGGAGAGAAACGAGACGGGGAAAGCCGATTGGAGAGGCGAGTGAGGCGCGATTGGAGAGGAGTGTGAGGCGCGATTGGAGAGGAGTGTGAGGCACGATTGGAGAGGAGTGTGAGGCGTGATTGGAGAGGAGTGTGAGGCACGATTGGAGAGGAGTGATTGGAGGGGAGTGTGAGGCACGATTGGAGAGGAGTGTGAGGCACGATTGGAGAGGAGTGTGAGGCGCGATTGGAGAGGAGTGTGAGGCGCGATTGGAGAGGAGTGTGAGGCGCGATTGGAGAGGCGTGTGAAGGATTGCAGAGGAGAGGAGTGTGAGGGATTGGAGAGGTGAGGGATTGGAAAGGAGAGGGATGTGAGGGTTTGGAGAGGAGAGGAGTGCTAGGTGGAGAGAGGAGAGTGTCAGGTGGAGACAGGAGAGTGTCAGGTGGAGACAGGAGAGTGTCAGGTGGAGAGGAGTGAGGGGTCACATATTATGTGAAATAACTAAATTCACACCATTTCTGGATCTGATGACTTGCCAGTAACCATTTTGTAAAAATGAATGTGCAGCATATAACTCAATATGTCGAAATGTCACACACATCCATGCCCGTGGGATTCCCACGGGTGACCCCGCTAGTATATTATAATAGTCGTAGATGATTCTGTTGGGTGTCTGTCCGGGGTGTGGCTTACTCGGTTTGCAGAGTAGCTCCACCCATAGCTCCACCCATTCTGGGAGTGGCTTCATATAATTATAAACAAATATCCACCATTTTATTAACTCGCATAGCTTTGAGGCCTGTTTTGTAGGCCCGTGGTGTCTTGCTCTCTCCCAGTTTTATTTCAAATCAAATTCGATATATCATTTCATTTTTCACAGTCGCTAACATTGTTTTCGACTCGGTTGAAAAAAAACGGGAAGAAAATACAATGAAAGTTGCCGTTTATAGAACGGAATGAATTCTCAAACGCCTGTAACTTCAAGGCACGGAGGTATATAATATGGAGAGCCAATTGGCCACCTCGCAGCATTAGCCGCCGTGAAGCCACCGGAAATAGTCTGGCGGCCATATTGGGAAGCCGATTGTTTTGTAAACAAAGCCTGTCAAAGCAAAGGCGTGGCGCACTGATGATGCAGCTGGAGCGAATTTTAGGACCGCCGACTATTTAATTAATATAGAATACTAATATTTGAACTGATATTCGGGCTCAGAATCCCGTTCTTTAAGGAAATGGTGTTCATTAAGTTTGAAGTTGGTTCTAGACGCATTTTTCCTGGGGAATCCAATGGTTTAGAGCTTGTTTGAAAAAAAAGTGCCCAAAATTACCGCTCGGTGTTCTTTATCGTTCTTCTCATGACCCAATCACCCACTAGTAGGAATAAGAATCCTGACATGTTACACCCCTGTTTAACTCCTGTCTTCACCTTGAACCATTCTGTTGTTTCACCTTGCTCGACGACCGCACATTGAAAGTCTTGGTAAAGGGCTTTTACAAGGTTCACTAATTTTCCAGGTATGCTGTATTTCTTCATTATGACCCAGACTTTCTCTGGGCAAGGAGTCGAAAGCTTTCTAGAAATCTATAAAATTGAGGTACATCGTCGTTTGCCATTCTTTGGCTTGTTCTATAATATTCCTCAATATAAAGATCTGATTTGTTGTCATGTTATATGATGTTAGTTAATTCAGTCATTATATTGTAACTAAGATGTGTATGTTTCTATTACCGAGATGTTAGAAACCACGCAGATATAATGATAACCAGAGTTTATTCTACACTGACATGGGTCAGCAACACATCAACAGTGAGTCAGTCACATAAATGACATGAAACGCTGTCATGTAGTTAACCCACACAATTCACAGTTAACCCACAAAACACACCCACACCATGTAGAGATGAGGTCGCTCTTATATTTCAGCTTGCTCTGGTGTTGCCTCACTGGTGAGCAAACAGGACCAGTTTGCAATATTTTTTCCTGATGCGCTCTTCCTTCATGTCATCATCGAGTGTTCTCACAACATGATGGAAACGTATCTTGCTGTATGATTGTGATACAGAATGTATTAAAGCAAACACATGGTTGCTGTCTGCCTCACAGTCAAACATGTGCCGATCCAAGGAAGCAAATGTAGACCGACCGACCTCAGAAAGGACAGAAGTGGAAATTGCCACTCTTATCCCACTTTCACGAGGCATTTTGCCATTGCTTACAGCCAGGAGCCTCTTGACACAGCGTTCAGTCGCCTCACAGACACGAACAACACTGTGCGAGGGAACTATGAGGCCACCCCTGTTCTTGGTAACAATCAGGCTGTACATTGGTGTGGTTTGCCATTCTTCGTTGTTACTGGTCAATGCAGAAAGACATTGGCTACACTTCAGAGTCTTCCTCACCATCCTCACCACATAGCCGGCAATATAGCCAACACATGACTCTGTAAAGATGGAAAGTTGCTCAAAATTTGGAATATCCGCATAGTCGTGGTCCTCTTTTGCCGGCGATCTCAACTCCAGGTCGTATCGTCTGGCCACCAACATGTCGTGACTCTCGTCAGGCACAGCCTGCTTTGCAACGCACTTGAAGGAAGCCGCATTCAGGATTCTGGTTGAGTCCTGTGCAGAACAGTTCCCACTTGCAGACTTGATGTCATGTCGCATCAAGAGGCGCTTATATGCGGCAACAAACTGCCGGGCCGTTGGGTTATTCCCACTTCCACATGCAATGCGGACCGCTCCAAAGAAAAGTTCAATGTGGTCTTGGCTCATTTTGTACGTGAGCAGGTATCGCAGGGGAGATGAGGCAGGTTTGACATATGTGAAATACAAAATTTTGACACTCTCTATGCAGATCATGAAACCAATGAAGGGGGTTTTCAAACGCGTATTGGTCATAACTTGACCATTCATGTTTTTGATGTTGGACAAGTAACTGTAGGCAGTATCCAGGAATGGCAGGAAAAGTCCTTCTCGTGATGTCATGAGTGGTGCCTTGTAGTTTCGTGCCAATGGATTGCGAGAATTTAGAATGTCAAACAGTTTGTCCAATGTTTCAATGTATTGGCAGGTAGCCTCACTGCCCTGAAATTCTGATAGTTGCAAAGTGTCCCTGCAAAACCGAATTGCATCTGCCACACTAGTGCTCAATGTCTGAGCGGCTGTGTCCACCTTCATGACATTGCTCTTCCACTCGATGTGTTTCCGGGAGAGCTTATTTCCCAGACGCAAGCCTTCCCTCTTCTGCAGATCAAAGAGTGCCTGGATGTATTTCCACGCGATGACTTTTTTGTTGCCATCCTCCATCATTTTCATGGATCCAAGACAGTTTCTTGCAAGTTTAAGCATGTGACATGCATCGAGTACAACACAAATTTTCTTTTCGGGATTTGCTGGGTGGGGAAATGTTGGTTTCACATTCTGCGGCGTGATGTCGGCACCTAGCTCACGTAACATTGTCAAATGAGCGGACGGTCCATCGCAAGTTAAGGAAACCACCTCTGCACCGATATCATGCAATTTTAGTAGACATTGTGTCACCAAATTCGCCTGTTCCTTCCCCGACAATCCATTTATCATAAAGTATGCTACAGGCACTTTCCAACTGTCATTCAGTGCAACCAGCATGAAAACCAGTGCGTTGCTGGCCTGGGGAGCACTGTCATCTTGGACTCCGTTTCCGATGTCGACGTACCCCAATACCTTGTCCCCTAAAAAGTCAATTGCCTTCATGATGGCCATCTCGTCTAACATCAGGCTACACAGTGTTCTCTTGCCAGTCTCCTTCTCTGCTTTAAACCGGCTCTCTAGTGCTTGGAATACAACTGCACTAAAACCAGGTGAACCATCAATTGTGCTGTACCATTTCCGGATTGTGGATGGACTTGGCAGTGCCAAGTCGAATGTCTCTCGAACATAGTCGTATCCTTTAGCAGAATAAAATTGAAGAGTGAGTGCGAAAGTCGGTAAGCATCCAAAATGAATCAGAAATTGTGAGATCAGCTGATTGTGAGATCAAACACGGACGCAGACACAATCGGCTTCCCAATATGGCCGCCAAGCAACTTCCGCTAGCTTCAGCCGACAGCCGTCATTGGCTCTCCAGTTTATTATATACCTCCGTGCTTCAAGGTCATTGAGTCTCTCTCACGCCTTTATCTCCAATCTAATCTAAATCACCATATGATTTCATTTTTATCGATGGTTTTACTTTTGGACTCGGTGTCAGCAATAATTGAGAACATTCCACACACGCGGGAAAATGCAGAGATATATTTTTAAAAATCGCGTCATGGTGTATCATACACCGCCCAACATGACACCGACGGCAACGTGTCGATATATATTAAAAATTCGCTTTTGCTTTTCCGTTAAGATATATTACTTTTTCGTTTGATGACAGTCGTCACAAAAACGTCAACAATGATGCCGACATATATTTCTTCGTTTTTATTTCATTCAACATTATTAGCTGGAAGTAAAATATGTTTCAGGACATTTCAGGATGGGGAATTTCTTCGTTTTTTTTATTAGTTATGTGCGCATACACTTTAAATAGGTTTATTTGAAATCTTTAATTTTCCACAATATAATTTACTTGCCATTTATCATTTGATGATTACGAGACACTTCCTCTTGAGGATCGCGACAATTCATGCGCTGCGTGGAAACTTCTATTTCCAAAATGAATGAGACGGTCGATGAAGAACGCAGACTTGAACAGGATGCAGCAAGAAAGCGAAGATGAGACGGGCGAACGAGTCCGTCGACGAACGTCAATGCAAACTTGCGGGGTCACCCCACCCGTGGGAATCCCACGGGCATGGATGTGTGTGACATTTCGACATATTGAGTTAGATGCTGCACATTCATTTTTACAAAATGGTTACTGGCAAGTCATCAGATCCAGAAATGGTGTAATGAACACAATTGATTTACGCGCAAGCAAGAAAGCAAGACGGCCCGATTTCCGATTCCGACGGGCCGACGGGCGAGACGGGCCGACGGGCGAGACGGGCCGATTTGGAGCAAGAAAAAGAACGAGACGGGAGAAAAACGAGAGAAACGAGACGGGGAAAGCCGATTGGAGAGGCGAGTGAGGAGCGATTGGAGAGGCGAGTGAGGAGCGATTGGAGAGGCGAGTGAGGAGCGATTGGAGAGGCGAGTGAGGAGCGATTGGAGAGGCGAGTGAGGAGCGATTGGAGAGGCGAGTGAGGAGCGATTGGAGAGCCGAGTGAGGAGCGATTGGAGAGGCGAGTGAGGAGCGATTGGAGAGGCGAGTGAGGAGCGATTGGAGAGGCGAGTGAGGAGCGATTGGAGGGGCGAGTGAGGAGCGATTGGAGAGGCGAGTGAGGAGCGATTGGAGAGGCGAGTGAGGAGCGATTGGAGAGGCGAGTGAGGAGCGATTGGAGAGGCGAGTGACGAGCGATTGGAGAGGCGAGTGAGGAGCGATTGGAGAGGAGAGTGAGGAGCGATTGGAGAGGCGAGTGAGGAGCGATTGGAGAGGCGAGTGAGGAGCGATTGGAGAGGCGAGTGAGGAGCGATTGGAGAGGCGAGTGAGGAGCGATTGGAGAGGAGAGTGAGGGATTGGAGAGGAGAGGAGTGTGAGGGATTGGAGAGGTGAGGGATTGGAGAGGAGAGGAATGTGAGGGATTGGAGAGGAGAGGAGTGCTAGGTGGAGAGAGGAGAGTGTCAGGTGGAGAGAGGAGAGTGTCAGGTGGAGAGAGGAGAGTGTCAGGTGGAGAGGAGTGAGGGGTCACATATTATGTGAAATAAATAAATTGTGTTCATTACACCATTTCTGGATCTGCTGAATTGCCAGTAACCATTTTGAATGTGCAGCATCTAACTCAATATGTCGAAATGTCCCACGGGTGACCCCACTATATTTCTTCGTTTTTATTTCATTCAACATTATTATCCGGAAGTAAAGGTTCACATGTTCATTTCACGTGTGCATGGACATGAAACACAGACGGGAAATTGCTAAGAGATATTTCGTTCGAAGCAATTATACACCGCCCAAATAAAATATTTCACCGATACACCGAGCGAATTTCAGCGAATTTCAGCGAATTTCACCGAGTTTCAGGAAATTACCCAGAGATATTTCTTCGTTTTTATTTCATTAGTTTTTTTTTTTTTTTTTTTTGTATACAAGATCGAGGCTCGTGAAAGAGCGAACATTAATCACACAGAAAGACAAACAGACACATAAAACAAATAACATCGGGAGCGGTAGACAAGATGGGGAGAGAGGGGGAAGGACACAAACACAACATTTGAGAGCAGGGACCGAGAGACATGGAGACATCGAGAGATCTGTGGGAGGGAGAGGGCTTTGGGGGGGAGGCATGTGAAGGGGGGGAGGCATGTGAATGGGGGGGAGGCATGTGAAGGGGGGGGGTGGGAGAGGTATAAACATATGGACACTGCCAGGATTTCCAGGAAATAAGTTGGAATTTCAAACAAGGTGGATCTGGGGTGAATTAGTGGGGGTAGAAAAGATCAAGGTTATGGATGGGGGAAGATAAGAGATGGTGGTGAACAGCTGTTTTAAAGACCTGGAGGGAGGAGAGGGATTGAAGGGAGTGTGGGAGTTTGTTCCACAGGCGGGAGAAAAGAGGAATGAAAGAGTGAAGGTGAGCAGAGAGCCGAGATTTCGGCAGTTTAACCATCAGAGGGTTGCTGGCAGATCTTGTGCGACCTGTAGGAATATTTGGGGGACAGAGCACAGAGAGAGCTGGGGGAGCAAGGCCGGAGAGGAGTCGGTAGAAGACAGAAAGACCACCTACCTGCCTGCGGTGAGTGAGTGAAAGGCCCTCAGAGATAGCTTCATCGCGGGAGATTCCAATGATTTTGACAGCTTTGGATTCAACAGCGTGAAGCCGAGTCAGGTGTGAGGCAGGAGCACCAGCCCATAGGGGAGAACAGTATTCCATTGAGCTGCGGATGAAAGCCTTGTAAGTGGTGAGGAGCTCAGGTGTGCCGAGGAAGGACTTCGCACGACGGAGGATGCCCAGTCGGCGACTGGCTTTGGAGGCCAGCTTGGAAATGTGGTTTTCCCAAGAAAGATCATGGCAGATAGTGAGACCCAAAAGCTTGAGTGACAGAACTTCTTGGAGAGGATTGTTGAGAAAGTAGATGGGAGGGTTGTCCAGTCGATCTTTTCGGAGAGACATAGTAAGAGAGTGAGATTTGGCAGGATTGAAAGACATGTTCCACTTGTTTGACCAGTCTGTGATTTTGTCCAGGTCTTCAGAGAGTGAGGAGGCTGTAGACTGCCGATCTGAGGGAAGAGGAATGGAGTGGCAGAGAGTGGAGTCATCAGCAAAGAGATAGAGAGGATTTTCCAGAGAGTCAGAGAGATCATTGATAAAGACCAGAAAAAGCACAGGGCCCAGCACACTTCCTTGGGGAACTCCAGCCTGAACAGGAAGGGGAGATGAGAGAAATCCATTCAGGGCCACACGTTGACTACGACCAGAGAGGAAGTCCGCAAGCCATGCATGGAGACATGGAGACATTATTATCCGGAATAATGTCTTTTCATTTCTAATTGTAACTAATTTCTAACTAATTTCATGTAACTAATGTAACTGTAACTAATAATGTAACTAATTTCATTAGTTACTAGCAGAAGTACTCAGCGTTGCCGGGCGGGGGAGGGTGGGAGGGCACGTATGTGGGATGTGGGATATATACATGTGGGACGTGTGTGTGTGTGTGTGTGTGTGTGTGTGTGTGTGTGTGTGTGTGTGTGTGTGTGTGCGCGCGCGCGTGCATATATATGTGTGTGTGTGTGCGTGCGTGCGTGCGTGCATATATGTGTATGTGTATATATATGTCTGTGTGTGCGTGTGTGTCTGTATGTGTATATGTGTGTGTGTGTTTGTGTGTGTATGTGTGTGTGGGTGTACATGTGTGTATGTGTATATATATGTGTGTGTATATGTGTATGTGCATATGCGTATGTGTGTGCATGTGTGTCGGTGTACATGTGTGTGTACACATGTGTATGTGTGTATATATGTGTGTATGTGTGTATATGTGTGTGTCTGTATGTGTATATATGTGTGTCTGTATGTGTATATATATATGTGTGTGCATGTGTGTGGGTGTACATGTGTGTGTACGTGTGTGTGTATGTATGTATATGTGTGTATGTGTATGCATGTGTGTGTGTGTGTGTGTCTGTGTCTGTGTGTGTGTATGTGTGTATGTGTATGTGTGTGTATATGTGTATGTGTGTGCATGTGTGTGTATCCATATGTGTATGTGTATATGTGTGTATGTGTATATGTGTGTTTGTGTATATGCATGTGTCGGTGTACATGTGTGTGTACGTGTGCGTGCATGTGTGTGTGTGTATGCGTGTGTGTGTGTGTGTGTGTGTGTGTGTGTGTGTGTGTGTGTGTGTGTTTGTGTGGGTGTGTGAATAAGAGAGAGACCGAATTGTGAGGTACAGAAATGAAAAAACGAGGTGTGTGTGTGTGTGTGTGTGTGTGTGTGTGTGTGTGTGTGTGTGTGTGTGTGTGTTATTGTGAAACAGGTGAAGCATCTAACTCAATATGTCGAAATGTCACACACGTCCATGCCCGTGGGATTCCCACGGGTGACCCCACTAGTATATATATATTACTAGTAAAAAGCCCGTCAAAAATGACAGGTTGGAACAGTTTATTCGACAATGCACCCTCGTGAGCGGGCCTTTGTCTGAAGCCTCGGCCTACTGTCAGGTGTGCTTATGCCTTCTTGAATTATTAATAATAATAATAATAATAAAGGAGTCTTATATAGCCCCATCAAGCAGAGTAAACTACCCTCATGGCGCTTTACATTATCATGCGAATGCACACACACCGCACACACACACACAGACACACCTTCACTCTTGCCCTATTCCTCTCCCTCCCCATTCAAAACCCACAGATGTGTACTCCCCCTCCTCCTCCCCTCCCTCCCCCACACATGTACACAGACATACTCTCGATCTCTGTCCCACCTCAAACCAAAGGGAAAACAGGACTTAGACTTTGAAAGACTTGTGAAACAGATAGGTTTTGAGGGAGGTTTTGAGGGAGGTTTGTCGAACAGAGGAAGGCAAGTCATTCCAGAGCAGAGGTGCGGCAAAGAAAAAGGATTTCTCGCCAAACGACTTGGTGCTGGTGCGCGGCGGCTCTAAGGTCATAGAGTCGTCGCTTGAACGAAGCCATCATATTAGACATCATATGGATGTAAATTAACACTCCCTTTACTCTGTGCACATTGCACATCATGTGCAGTGAAATTCACCTCCCTGAGTCTTGTATTTATTGTTATTAAAAAAAAAAAAAAGGTTCTCTACACCACCCTTGAGGCTTGGTTTGCAAGCCACCATCTGCATTTCCAACAGAAGAGATAGAATTACTCTTTTATGGAAAATGTTTTTCGACTTTGGTTTATCCTCAAAAATAGAACTAGGGAACACACATTGGTCTTAAAGGATTGGTCTTTGAAACCTACCCTTTTGAAGGGAACAGACATCTGTACAAACACACAAACTGACGTGTTTTATATGAATGAATGAATGATCGTTTTAAGGCCATTTTTCCCGCTAGAGCAGGGGTTAGCCTTGTGGGCCCCATGACAATCATGGTTCCCTGTTTGAGGCAATGTTTTTATGGCCGGATGCCCATTGCCCTTCGTGACGCCAACCCTTAGTCACCTCTTACGATGCGCAGGGATACGGTGTACCTATTCCAAATCGGGGTACACCCCGGGATCATTCATCCCAGCAAGCTGGTACTCAATTTGCCGACCTCGGAAGGATGACAGGCTGAGTTAACCCCCCTGGTGTTAATTTAGCGATTGACCGGGATTCGAACCCAGCATCCTAGGATCCTAAGCCTGCACCCTAACCGCTAAGCCAACACCAGGTTTTATATGTAGGTACTTACTTTTTCCACATGCGAAATTTGCATTTATGTTTATTTAAATTATACAATGGACTACAAAATGTAAATGTTTCATGATATTTGTTATATTATATCACCTTTATCTATCAATATTGTTGAAATGAAGATCAAATAGTTGTATGTTGAAATATGTTGAAAAAGTCAAAACTTTACATGGGGTGTACTTACTTTTTCACGTGACTATATATATATATATATACAGTATATATATATATATCTATATATATATATATATATATATATATATATATATATATATATATATATATATATGTACACACACATATACATATACACAGTGCGTATCAAAAAAAAGGTTATCCGATTTCAAGGGGTTAATATGAAAAGGTTATTTCTTTTGACAATTTACTTGTGGTTCACTAATTAAGAGGAGATTCTCAGCTTTCTATTGATACCTTTCATGCATCATTGCTGTCACACATGACCAAGTACATGTTCATTGAAAATGACAAGTTCAAATCGCATTTTTACAAGTTTGGCTAATCGATGTGTCAGGATAATTGGTGCAAAATGAACGTCAGATGTGAACTTTTCTCAGGAATGATTGGCCTTTATGCACCCACACCTTCAACATGTCCACCTCCCCTTTCAACACAAAGCTCACAGCGGCGGAGCATGCCCTGAACTGCTCGTCTCACCATAGCCGGGTCATTGCGCAAAGCATCCACTTCATGTCGAATACGGTTCTGCAATTCGTCAAGATCACGGGGAGGAGTTACGAACACCTTGTTCTTTAAATGTCCCCAAAGGAAATAATCACATGGTGTGAGGTCAGGTGATCTTGGCGGCCATTCCACTGCATGGTTGAGGGCAATGACTCGGTCTCCAAACCAAAGAGTTCCCTCAGTCGATCTCGGACAGCGATAAGACGATGTGCTTGGGCGCCGTCTTGGGCCCACCAGAGATATCTGAAGACACCACGAACCTGTCGCTCAAAGTTCTCCTCCAGCTGCGGTAAAACTTCATCATTGATCATCTGCAGATACCTGTTACCATTGACATTCCTTTGAAAGAAAAATGGTCCGATCACCTGACCACTTCTACAAAGTCCCAACCAAACAGTCCACTTTTGTCGATTCATGTTGGTGTCAAAATTAAATTCCGGGGGTTGTCCTGTCGGTGCATATTCAAGAACATTATGGGTATTGACCTTGCCATCCATGGCGAAAGCAGCTTCGTCGCCGATAACGAGATACCGCAAGAAATTGACATCTGCTACGCAACGTGCTATCAACCATCTGGCAAGCACCAGCCTCCTGGCAAAATCCCCTGGCGTAAGTTGATGCCGGATGTGAATCCGATACGGATATTGGTGGAGGTCCAGTCTTGTGATTCGGTTGAATGTTGCCGAAGGCAATCCCGTCCCATTTCGTCTTGTGCTGGTATCCCTCGGATGCTCCAAAACTTGCTGCCTTACTGCTGCAATGTTCATTTCCGATCGCCCAGTGCACCTCCTACCAGAATTCTCCTTGTTGCGGTTGAGGCTTGTGCCATGCTCTTGGTATTTTCTAACATTCGCCCAGATGGTTTTGGCTGCTGGAGGCTCCCGTTCTGGGAAACGTCCCCTGAATGCATCACGAGATCGCTGCAAACTTCCAGTTTGATGAAAGGTAACCACGAAGGTCCGCTGTTCAGTCGTAAGTTGAACCATGTTTTCAATGACTCAGACTGTCTCTAAACCCATACACTGTAGGCCCATCTTAAATACCCATCTTAAACAAAGGATGACGCAACCGACGATTACCAGACCAGCTTCACAATTTTACATAATCAACTTGGCAGTCAACAAATAATGCGTCCATTTAAAACTGTCTTGCATCGATTAGCCAAACTTGTAAAAATGCGATTTGAACTTGTCATTTTCAATGAACATGTACTCGGTCATGTGTGACAGCAATGATGCATGAAAGGCATCAATGGAAAGCTGAGGATCTCATCATAATTGGTAAACCACATGCAAATTGTCAAACTAAATAACCTTTGCATATTAACCCTTTGAATTCGGATTACCTTTTTTTTGATATGCACTGTATATATATATATATACAGTGCATTCAGAAAGTATACAGACCCCTTCACTTTTTTCACATTTTGTTATGTTGCAGCCTTGTGCTGAAGCCGTTTAAATTCATTTTTTCGCTCATCAATGTACACTATAATACCCCATAATGACAAAGAGAAAACAGGATTTTAGAAAGTTTTGCAAATTTATAAAAAAACAAAAACTGAAATATCACATTTACGTAAGTATTCAGACCCTTTGCTATGACACTTGAAATTTATCTCAGGTGCCTCCCATTTCTCTTGATCATCTTTGAGATGTTTATACACCTTGATTGGAGTCCACCTGTGGTAAATTCAATTAATTGGACAGGATTTGGAAAGGTACCCACCTGTCTTTATAAGGTCTCACAACTGACAATTCATATCAGAGCAAAAACCAAGCCATGAGGTCGAAGGAACTGCCTGCAGAGCTCAGAGACAGGATTGTGTCGAGGCACAGATCTGGGGAAGCCTACAAAAAAAATTCTGCTGCATTGAAGGTTCCCAAGAGCACAGTGGCCTCCATAATTCTTAAATGGAAGAAGTTTGGAACAACCAGGACTCTTCCTAGAGCTGGCCGCCCGGCCAAACTGAGCAATCGGTAGAGAAGGGCCTTGGTAAGAGAGGTGACCAAGAACCCGATGGTCACTCTGGCTGAGCTCCAGAGATCCTGTGTGGAGATGGGAGAAACTACCAGAAGGACAACCATGAATGCAACACTCCACCGATCTGGGCTTTATGGCAGAGTGGCAAGACGGAAGCTTCTCCTCAGTGAAAGGTATATATATATATACACACTACCGATCAAAAGTTTTAGAACACCTCAATTTTCCCACTTTTTATTGAATTTTAAGCAAATCAAGTCCAGTGAATAACCTGAAATGGTACAAAGGTAAGCAGTAAACTACTCGAGGTTAAAAAAAAGTTAAGGTTAGCAAAAACGGGAAAATAATGTAAATTGCACAGTCATATTGTAAAAAAAAAGGCCTTCTTCAGGGAACAAGCAATGGGTTAACAACTTACAGCTGTTATGCAGCAATGTAAGTAAATTAATCCTTGAAAGTTGATGCAAACAATTCCTACAGATTCAAGATTCAAGAGCTTTGTTATTACATGCCCCATACAAATATAAGGCAGTAAAATTCTTAAGTATTGGCTCCTCGACTTTGCAGTAACAATAAATAAAATAAATAAAACATCACCCACAGGGTGAACCGTATCTTGCCAGGGTTTCGTTGACCTCCATGATTGACCGCAAAGTGACCTTGACCTTTGACCTTGACCTTAATAATTTCGTATGGTGAATAGTATGTCTTCATGACCAACGCACATGAAATATTGAAAGATTTTGATGAGAACTGAGGAAATAATTTTTTCATGAAAATTCCGTTTTTTCGTCATGACGTCATCAAATGACGTCATAGCGTCAAACTGTTTACAGATCTGGGAAGCACTCATCAAGGGCATTCATATGAGGTATTACTCGATATGGTAACTGAAACTTGAAAATTTTACCTTTTGGTCAAAATTGAATGACCTTCAAAATGACCTTGAAGGTCAAGGCCGATCGACACCAAAAACTAATCAACTGAGCGCCATACCACACCCTATATACCCACCAAGTTTGGAGATCATAAGATCAAAGTTACTCAAAAAATAAGGGTTTCGTAATTTGACCCTGGGGTCAATAATTTTCGACCTCCAGCGCTAACCATGAAGGTCAAGGCCGATCGCCACCAAAAACTAATCAGCTGAGCGCCGGACCATATACTAGATTCCCATGAAGTTTGGAGACGATCCGATGAAAGTTACTCAAAAAATAAGGGTTTCGTCGACCTCAATGATTGACCACAAAGTGACCTTGACCTTTGACCTTGACCTTCAAAATTTTGTGTGCTGAAGGGTATCTCTATAGGACTCTGATATGCGAAGTTACATGCGAAGATATGCGAAGATATGGTACCTACGATTTCAACATTTGACCTTGGGGTCAATAATTTTCGACCTCCAGCGCTAACCATGAAGGTCAAGGTCGATCGCCACCAAAAACTAATCAGCTGAGCGCCGGACCATATACTAGATTCCCATGAAGTTTGGAGACGATTCGATCAAAGTTACTCAAAAAATAAGGGTTTCAACATTTGACCTTGGGGTCAATAATTTTCGACCTCCAGCGCTAACCATGAAGGTCAAGGCCGATCGCCACCAAAAACTAATCAGCTGAGCGCCGGACCATATACTAGATTCCCATGAAGTTTGGAGACGATCCGATCAAAGTTACTCAAAAAATAAGGGTTTCGTCGACCTCCATGATTGACCACAAAGTGACCTTGACCTTTGACCTTGACCTTCAAAATTTTGTGTGCTGAAGGGTATCTCTATAGGACTCTGATATGCGAAGTTACAGGAGTTTCCAATAATAACTGTGGTCTACAGAGTGATCTAAACGTGGAAAAAAAATGATTAACCACAAACAAAAAAACAAAAAAACAAACAAAAAAACAAACAAAAAAACAAACATACAAGCTGACTAATACATCTTGCAAAAACTTCGTTTTGGCAAGATAATAACAATATAGAATAAGAAATAACAGCAATAATAACAATATATAATAAGAATAAAAAGTAAGTCGCAGCTCTAATAATAATAAGTATCAGCTTTCCATTAATTAAGTGATAACAGCGGCAATAACATAAGAATAACAATAGTAAGTAGAGAATAATAATGGTAAATAGCAGCTATAATAATAATAAGTAGCAGCAATAATAAAATGATGAACAGTGATAATAAAGTGATAACAGCGGCCGTAATAAAAATATAAGTAGTGTGTGGCAGTCAAACAGGCAACAGGTCACCGGCAATCAGTGTTCATTGTTCATGAGCCTGGTTGCCTGATGAAAAAAACTGTTTCTTAACCTGTTGGTTCGGGCCTTGAGGCTGCGATACCACTTGCCAGACGGTAGCAGCGGAAACAGTCCGTGGTTGGGGTGGTTGGGGTCTTTAATAATCCTACGGGCTTTTCTGACACACTGACCATTGTATATATCCTGGATGGAGGGAAGCTCACATCCACTGATGCGCTGGGCTGACCGTATGACCCTCCTCAGCACTTTGCGGTTGAGGGCAGTGCAGTTCCTATACCAGGCAGTGATGCACCCAGTCAGGATGCTCTCTATTGTGCCTCTGTGGAAGGCCCGTAGGATATTCGGCCCAATGCCGAACTTCTTCAGCCGTCTGAGGTGGAAGACGCATTGCTGAGCCTTTTTTTACGACTTGACTGGTGTGCTCGTTCCAAGTGAGGTCCTCGGTGATGTGGACGCCAAATAACTTGAAGCTGCTGACTCTCTCAACAGCAGACCTGTTGATAGCGATGGGGTCCAGCCTCTCTCCTCTCTTCCTGAAGTCCACGATCAGCTCTTTTGTTTTCTCGACGTTGAGAGAGAGGTTGTTTTCCTGGCAACACTGTCTCAGGTTGTTGACCTCTCTCCTGT
>NC_136272.1:83275295-83312795 GCF_964187855.1 Myxine glutinosa | reverse complement strand
GAGAATAGAACTAAAGCGAACGCTGGACATCATCAGGGAGATTATTTGGGCCAGCAAGCCATAAGGCTCACCTCTCCAGCGTTCTAAATCACTTACCTGTGACACGTGATTTCGGCCCTTATCTCCGATCACGTTTTTTTTTTTTTTTTTTTTTTTTTAGAAAAAACACGCGACCCGTGGACTACCACGATTTTGTTGTCAGAGGACACTTCTGATGACGATGTTCTTTGTCGACGATCCTCCATTTACATAAACTCGCACGTTCTCTTTCCTCTTCCCTCGACTGAGCGCCACATACAGCTGACCATGCTGGAAGACCGGTTTCTCCAGGTAGACCAGCACATTCTCCATAGTTTGCCCTTGCGCCTTATGGATCGTCATTGCGAAGCAGGATTGTATGGGGAACTGGCAGCGCTGCAAAGGGATATCCTCAGCTTCCGACAGATTTAGTCGGATCCGAGGGAGCATTACAGTTTCGCCTTCAAACGTTGAACTTATGATCCTCGCAACTATAATATTTCGAAGCATGTCCTCAACAATCATGCGCGTCCCGTTGCAAAGTTTCGGAGGGTCCAAGTTCCACATCAAAATGATAGGGGATCCTTTTTTGAGCTCGAGGTTGTGCGGCGGCAATCCCGAGACTTCAACGGAATCTAGGGATTCCGTTGGGAAGTGCGTCGCATCAGTACCCTCAGTCACACTGTTGAACGCAGCATACTCCTTGCTAGCACCAGGGAACCTTGTGATGCATCTTGAATTGATGTTTCGCATCATATCGTTGAGGGGCAGTAATATAGACCTTGCTGAAAAAACCTCCATCGGATTGGCGAATGATGGATATATGGTATCGATGCACTCATCGAGCCCACTCGCTGTCAGCAGTATATCCTCTGGCAAATCTATCTCATCATCCGCATTTTTCTCGATTCTATCCTCGCCGATGTCGAGCAAAAATCTTGAAAACTGCCCACTTCCGTCGGTCAGTCGCATATTAGTTCTCAAGTGAAACATTACAAAGCTCTGCCATAAGTAGGACTTCTTTATGCACGCATTCTCAACGTCAGCATCACACCCTCTTTTCACCACGGACAGAAGTTGACGGAAATCACCACAGCATATTGTCAAGATCCCTCCAAAAGGCTCGTCTTTGTCACATACATCACGCAACGTGCGATCCACAGCCTCGAAACTCTCTCTCCTGATCATAGGACACTCATCCCACACGATGAGTTTTGTACTTCGAAAGAGGTCTGCGATAGTGGAATTTTTATCGATGTTGCATATGCCATCTTCCCTCGGTGTCAGAGGGATTTGGAACCTTGAGTGCGCTGTTCTTCCACCAGGCATGAGGGTAGCAGCTATGCCAGATGAGGCCACCGCAAGGGCAACTTCTCCACTCGCTCTCACTTTAGAGAGAATCAGGTTAATAAGAAACGTCTTCCCTGTGCCTCCAGGCGCGTCAATGAAAATCATTGATGACTGATTCGTGCGGATGCAACCGCACGCAAAGTCATAGACAACTCTCTGCTCATCATTGAGCAGAAGCTGCCTTTCGTCTACGATTCGCTGTTGTTCCTCCGTGTCGTATTGGAGTTCTCTCAGTAGGTGAATGTTGGCAATCCCTTCATGACGAAGAACAGTCGTTGGAGTCGGCAAGTGAAAATGTGCAACAGTTCTGTTCAACAATTGCAGTTTCTGCTGCAAATACGATAGAGCCAAGTCATGATGGCGCTCGTTGATGGCAATATTGGGATCATTTGCAGATCGTCGATGAGCTAGAAGATAATCTTCAGCCATAGCGTCCTTGAAACGTTCGCATAGATCCAATGGATTGTCGACTTCACTTTGTGTGAGGAGCACAACGAACAAATCCCTCATGGGTCTGGGAAGGCGTGTCCTCTCAGCATCCTCCAGAGTCTCGCGCCAGACAGCGTCTCCTTGCAGCAAACCCATTTCTCTGCAAGCGTCTTTGAATGTGGGTAGAATGACATTATCACACATTCTCAGGACTTCGAACGAAGTCGGCCCTCTCACGTGGTGGAGGAGTAGTCGGAAATAGTACAGGTCACCAGTACGCGGCGAAACAGTGTAAACTCGTCCCAATATGTCATCCTCAAACATTCCAGGGTTGCCCTTCACTGGTCTGCCCTGTTTTCTTCGTTGCCATCTCTTCTTGGTCCATGTGTAGAATCTCGGAACATCCACGTACAACAGTGTCTTAGCAAAATGGTCACGTCTGCAAAGATCCATAAACTCTGTCAACGTGGTTTTGGCCATATTGGGATTATTTCTTTGTTCACGAACGTTCCCAGCAAAAAATACCTGTTGTTCATTTGGCAGATGTACTCCTAAACGGATAACGGCCGGCTTCCTGTCATGGACTGAGAATCCAAGAATGGAGGCAACAGCCTCTGAAGGTCCAATGTATCTACCCGTCAAGTACTCCGTTATCTCGTCGTTTGTGCGCAGTGCATACGTAGCTTGATCGCTACCTTTCATGGCATACTTAATAACATACTTGATCGACTTTATAGAGCAGCATATTTCAACGTTGATGTGGCAATCAAACGTTTTCAGGAGATAGAGATTATGGGGAACAACCCACTGATTTGTAACAGGTCGTCGTTGCCTCCCTTCTTGGTGCCCTTCAAATCCTCCCATTTCTGGGGATCTTCTTCTATATATGGGGTACGAATCGTCTCCGCACCGTGTGTACGGAGCATATGACCGCGGGTATCTGTGTCTGCATGCTCCATTCTTCCAGCATCCAGTTGCTGTGGAACAATATGGACCATGGATCATGTGCTTCAACACCAGTCTGTGTCCCTCTGGATCTTCATCGGGATCTGGTATTTCAGCTTGTACAAATCGATCATAGTCTTGTGGTCTCGGCTTTGAAGCTTCATCGAGCCACAGCAAACAGTGTATGTGAGGGAGACCTCGCTTTTGGTACTCCACACACACAACGTGAGCGATACAGTTCCCGAAGAAGCCTTCTGATCCAGTGAGGTATTTAATGAATACTGTTTTCTTCAACTCGAACACTCTCGCAATGAGATCCGGTCTGTCGTTCTCACTTTGGTGAGGAAACAGGTTATTGGAGATTTCAGGCCACTTTGGATTACACGTCATAGTGATGAAGTAGGTCGCGTTACCATATTTTCTTACGTACATCATGGCATCTTGACATCGCTCCATCATATACCTCGGCCCCCCTACAAATGTCGATGACAGTAGTACGCGGCGTCCGATGTTGGACAAATCGACATTGTCATTGAGAGCATCAGTGAAGCCACTGTATGTAGCAGACCTCAGCGATGCCTGGTTCAGTCTTATAAACGCCAATCTTGTGCCTTCCATTTTGGCTGCCATATCAACAAGATACTGCTGGAACAGACGCCCCCCTCTGAGGAGGTAGTTGGCCTCATCCTCGTGGTTCATTATTCGGTAGGAGTAGTATTTCATCGCAGTCAATCTCCTGCCATTGGTCATGTTCATTTCGGGCTGCCATCCGTCATCTCCGAATGGGAAGAAGAGAACATACTGGAGTGCGTCGTAAGAACGGTGCAACTCAGAAATACTTTGCAGCGCTCCTCCTCTTGCTTTCAATACAATGTGACGCGCTGTAGCTTGAGGATCGACAGTATTCTTCACAACGACACCCACTTCATCAGCGATTTGACCATTGAACCTCCTCTCATGTTCACCAGCTGGTCTCCTGTTGGGATCAATAAGAACGAATGCCTCTGGCAAATTGCCTATTTCCTCACGTGCCATGCGGAATGAGTGAACGTAAGGATTCACTTGTCTCAGCACGGTCTCTAATGCTCCAACTATATCACGGTGAATACCAGCATTGGTGAGTATCCGCATCCTCAACTGTACGCTGTCATGTGGATCTAAGAAATAAATTTGGAGGAATTTCGGTTGTTCATCCGCATTTGGCAAGAAGGAACCGATACGATGATGTATTTGACCCTGAATTATGACCGATGGGCTCCATGCACCGTGCCGAGGAGAAACTTGGCTTCCTCCAAATGATGTCATTTGAAATAGACAGTTGTATTGTCTGATGTTCCTGCGGAATTCGTTCGCTGTGGGTCCATCGCCGGCAAACAGATTGTGTAATTGATGGGGTAAAGGTCCCAGATTTCCCAAGGACACCTTTCCATTCGTGCAGCAAAAATGAGCTGTTTCACCTTGGAAAATAAGCGCTCTACAATGTGGACAAATCTTGTCCATCGCACCGACATCAGCAGAAGTGAAATTTCTTGCATTCTGCGCGTTTCTCTGCCTTGTCTCAAGAACTTCCCTTATCCTATCTCTTTCTCGCTGCTCCTGAAGACGCTGTGCCGTCTCCTCTGCAGATTCCACATCTCTCCTCATACGATCTCTTTCTTGCTGCTCTTGATGGTGCTGTGACGTCTCCTCTGCAGATTCCGCATCCCTTCGCAAGCTGACGCTCTCTCGTTCCTCCTGAAGACGCTGCGCTCTCACCTCCTCCGTCTCAGCACTCCTTCTCATCCTTGCCCTTTGTCTTTGCAGCTGAAGGCGCTGTGACCTTTGCTCAGGCGTTTCAGCATGTCGTCTCTTCCTTTGGCTTTCTCGTTGCTGCTGAAGACGTCGTGATCTCCCATCGTCTGTTTCAGCACCCCTCGGAGATACTGCTTCCGCACGAGAACTTGAAGGAATGTTGCTATTCGCGTCCATAGACGTGAGGTGTGATTCGTTGTCCGCGTCCGTAGCGCCGTCGGAGGGTTGATACGACATTCTTCCTGCAAATAGTATTGTGTTTGTGCTATCGTTTTGCCGATCATCAAATGACAAATAAATTACATTGTGAAAATTAAAGATTTCAAATAAACCTATTTAAAGTGTATGCGCATATAAATAATAAAAAAAATCGAAGAAATATCTCTCGGTAATTTCCTGAAACATATTTTACTTCCGGGTAATAATGTTGAATGAAATAACGAAGATATATACTGTATGCCTGTTATTTTAGGCGGTGTATTTTCGTATATCAACGTGGCGCGATTTTTAAAATATATCTCTGCAATTTCCCGTGTGTGCGTGAAGGTTCTCAATTATTTCTTTTACCGAGTCTAAAACCATCGATAAAAATGAAATCAGATGGAAGCGGTAATAATAAAAAAAATCGAAGAAATATCTCTCGGTAATTTCCTGAAACATATTTTTGCCGATCATCAAATGACAAATAAATTACATTGTGAAAATTAAAGATTTCAAATAAACCTATTTAAAGTGTATGCGCATATAAATAATTTTAAAAATCGAAGAAATATCTCTCGGTAATTTCCTGAAACATATTTTACTTCCGGGTAAGAATGTTGAATGAAATAACGAAGATATATACTGTATGCCTGTTATTTTAGGCGGTGTATTTTCGTATATCAACGTGGCGCGATTTTCTTCCCGTTTTTTTTCAACCGAGTCTAAAACTATGTTAGCGACTGTGAAAAATGAAATGATATATCGAATTTGATTTGAAATAAAGCTGGGAGAGAGAGCAAGACACCACGGGCCTACAAAACAGGCCTCAAAGCTATGCGAGTTAATAAAATGGTGGATATTACTACTCTCTCAAAGGGGTAAGTCACGCCCCCGGACCGATCGAATGTTACACACAAACACGCAAGATTTCAATTTTATAATTATATACATACATATATATATATATATATATATATATATATATATATATATATATATATATATATATATATATTAGTGGGATTTGCTTACACATTGTGTTTGCTTAAACATCACATTGTGGAAGCAATACCAAAGTGTGCTTCGTAAATAGGTATAGGCTATAATAAATAGAAGCTTTGTGATCATAGGCAAGCATCACAGACCTGCTGAGAGATATCAATTTGGGTTTTGTTTTATTTTAATTATTTTGTGGACACGTTTACGGTCTTTACGTACATTTTCATTGAGATTTTTATTTCAGAGTTTACAGTTCTAGAGATTACAATTTTCAAATGCTAGCTATTGATTGATGGGTTTTTTTCTTTTCTATGTAATATATATTCGTTTTTCACGTAATTTTCATTTCCAGATGTTTTCCGACGGTTCTGGGATTTTCCCCGATGTTGCAGCTTCGATGCCAGTCGGCGTGCCAAATTTCAGCTTCCACAACACCTGGGAGGTACCAAACATTAATATCAGTCAGTCAGTGGTTAGAAAGATTAAGCAAGCCTGGTGTTGGCTTATAGTAAGGGAAACATATGAAAATCTGTTAACTAAATTGTTACCAAAAAATTTCTTCACCAATATGTTTGCAAAGGTGTGTAATAATATGTGTTAAAATGTTGAAGGTCAACTCCCGTGGGAAACCCAGAAAAAAAGCTGTTGAATTCGGGTACCGAAAAATTATTTTCGAGAATTTTTATTTTTTTAAATCGGCCCTTAAGTAACTTATGAGGGGTCAAATAAGGGTTTTTCATGATTCTGAGTTGATTGTTAACATTTATATTTCACCACAGACACTCCTTTGTGGAAAAATAATTTCTAAATATATCTCATTTTCTACTTTGCAGGACATGGAGTCTAGCAATATGGATGAAGACGTTACTCCACCTGTGCTCAATTGCTTCATCTGTGCACGCTCGGATACACCAGCTGAAAGGCTCATACAGGCAACTCCAAAGGGATACTCAACTTTATTGAAACAAGCAGAAACTGTCGAAAATGTTACTGTTGTGGAACGTATGAAGGAGGCTCAAAAGGAAGGAAAACTGAGGTACCACCAGAAGTGTAAAAATGATCTGTACAACAACTTTGTTGCAACCACCAAGAAGTCAGCTCAAGCATCAAAGGCAGAGAAAGAGTCATCAAAGTTGAAGAGAAGACGCACTACTTGTGAGTTCAGTTCATCAACTGGCTGCAGTTCTAGAAGATCACAGTCAGTTGACCTCCTGTATAAGGATGTATGCATTCTTTGCAACCAACCAGCCCAGCTCTACAAAAATAATCCAGCACAAGCTAGAAAGAAATACAGAGTGCCAGATAATTTGACTGCAGATACACTGAAGGCAAGCTTGCTGAAGACAGCACGGAGTCGCGGGGATGACTGGGGCACTGAAGTCACTGGACGCCTGGAAGGCATCAACGACTTGGTAGCAGAAGAAACACTGTACCATTTGCGATGCAAACTTATGTTTGCGAGAGGTGACAGTTTGTCCAAGACTGATGAGGAAGGAAAAAGGAAGAGAGGACAGAGGAGTATTGATGAGGAGCGAGAGGCAGTTTTTATTGAATTCTGCGAATGGTTAGACTCAGAATTAGAGCATGGGGTAATGAACATGGACCAAGTCCATGAAAAGCTGCAGGAGTTTGATCAGTCACCAGAGAAGAGCCTTTCTTATTCAAAGCATTGGCTAAAGATAAAACTTCTAGAGAAATACGAAGACACCTTGTATTTCACAACACAGGAAAGAAGGGCAGATGTACTCTGTCTCAAAGATGGCACCGACAATATTCTGCGAGGGCATCATGCTAATCTTGACCATGGAGATGAGAAGACTCAGATCATAAAGACAGCACTCAAGTTCATATCCAATGATATTGCCTTGATTGATTTAGGTCCAAAGTCATACCCCACCACACACAGTATGACTGACATCGATAGTCAGCTGACACTTGTTCCTGCAAGCCTTCAGATGTTCTTGAGACCGATTGTCAAGACAGACGAAAGAGTTGCCGTTTGGGGGCAGAAGTTTATTAAGGCCTGTCGACCTCGGTCTGGAGTATTGCCACACCAAATGGGGCTTGCCATACAACTTGATCATAGATTTGGGTCAAAATGGATGCTCAACAAGTTCCACCGGCTGGGATACACTGAGTCTTACACAGAGACACAAAACTACAAATACTGCTTCCTTAATAGTAGGAGTGGAGATGATGTTCCAGATACTTCTGGCACACTTGACACCATTGTGGAGGAAACCGATGAACAGATCAATGATGAGGTTGCGGTTGATGCTGCGCTTGAGGATCAATCAGTGATGACAGCCAAAGTGCGAGCCAGTGAAAGTGAATTGTCAAGTAATGATCAGGTGGTCTTTATGGAGGTTGGGGAAACAAACAATGCAGTCACTCAGTTTGTTGGAGACAATATAGATTTAAACATTGTCTCTATTCACGGAAACACTCCCTTTCACTCAATGGGTTGGATCGAAGTCACCTCTCCGGCACCACCTTTGCCAGATCCACAGACAACAGCAGCTTTCCCCCGGGTGAAGTTGAAGGCACTCGACAAAGCTAAGATCCTGAGAGGAACTGAAGTAAAGATTATTCCATTTACGAACAGGAAACAGATAGGAACGAACGCGATCATGTTTCTCCCCCTCGCTGAGCTTTCCTCCTCCCTGGCTCATGATCAGCCACTCCTCACTCCAGGTGACACACTCTAGGCAGCGAAGTAATTAGGTGTGCATGGGTATGAGCCAGTTCCAACACTGGACCCCACGGCTCCTGAGGAGCTATTGCAGTTCACGAGCTGTAATTGTCATGGAGATTGCAGCAACCGGCGATGCAGCTGCAAGAAGAATGGGGTCACGTGCATCTCGGCCTGTGGAGTCTGTAATGGCATTACATGCAGAAACTGCAGTCATGATGTTGTTGAGTCTGAAGAAGACATAGACAATGACTGTTGAAACTTCTGACATTGTGAATGAGAAATAACTCGAGTATTATATATGTATGTGAAATAAAAGCTACTTTGTGTGTAAATGTAAAAGTGAAAATATAAATGTTAACAATCAACTCAGAATCATGAAAAACCCTTATTTGACCCCTCATAAGTTACTTAAGGGCCGATTAAAAAAAATAAAAATTCTCGAAAATAATTTTTCGGTACCCGAATTCAACAGCTTTTTTTCTGGGTTTCCCACGGGAGTTGAACTTCAACATTTTAACACATGTTATTACACACCTTTACAAACATATTGGTGAAGAAATTTTTTGGTAACAATTTAGTTAACAGATTTGTGAAATATCTCATAAAATGCCCTTACTATTCGTGGTTAGGGTGCTGGCTTGGGATCCTAGGATCCTGGGTTCGAATCCCGGTCGATCGCTAATTTAACACCAGGGGGGTTGACTCAGCCTGTCATCCTTCCGAGGTCGGCAAATTGAGTACCAGCTTGCTGGGATGAATGATCACGGTGTGTACCCCGATTTAGAATAGGTACACCGTATCCCTGCGCATCGTAAGAGGCGACTCAGGGTTGGTGTCAGGAAGGGCATCCGGCCATAAAAACATTGCCTCAAACAGGGAACCATGATTGTCATGGGGCCCACAAAGCTAACCCCGCTCTAGCGGGGAAAATGGCCTTAAAACGATCATTCAATTCTTCTATTCAGTGGTTAGAAAGAGCTTTACATATGATATATGTATACCATACCTTTCATATATGATATATGTATACCGTCTCTCCACCGTTCCTAATATATATATATACACACACACACACACACACACACACACACACACACACACACACACACACACACACACACACACACACACACACACACACACACACACACTGTGCTTATAGAAAGTCCACACCCACTTTCAAATTTCACCTTTTTTGCCTTATAGCCTGGAATTAAAATGCATTAAATCAAAGTTGTTCCACCTTTATTTATACATCGTAACCCACAACTTCCAAAGTGAAAAACAATTTCTACAAATTTCAGAAAATTAATTAACAATACAAATACAAAACTAGAATATATATATATATATATATAGTTGTGGATCTGCCGCCGGCCTTCTCCCCTTACCAAGGGGGGATTAGTCCCCTTGTCTTTGACTGACCAGCGCGACCCGGGACCTATGACGTTCCTTCCGGACAGCGCGAAATAGGGTATTAGGACCAAATTCGCTATTACCTAAATACTCGCGCTGCCCTGAAGCGAGGAGATAAGCCCCGCACAAACCACGTGTGGTGACACGCCGAGCGGTTGCGTACACGCAATCCGCGCCGTTATCACTTACTAGACCCCGATTCAAGCGGTTCTTATTCGTACCATGCTTAGTCAATGGAGAAATTACAAAGGCGATCGAATTGGGAAGCAAAGGAATAACAGGTTTAATTATTATTATTTACAATGTACAATGGTTCAAGAGCAGAGACACAGAGCAATCCTTGAAACAGTCTTACACGTAATCCCAAGGACACGGGCCCATCTCACACACACGGGGATTGCAGATGGCAGGACGATGTTCACCAGCTCGCCCAAGGATGGC
Organism: Myxine glutinosa; assembly: GCF_964187855.1. Lineage (NCBI taxonomy): Eukaryota > Metazoa > Chordata > Myxini > Myxiniformes > Myxinidae > Myxine > Myxine glutinosa. The sequence goes on along the minus strand of NC_136272.1, from coordinate 83,302,510 downwards.
TCTCGTGCAGTTCTCTCTCCGGTCCCCGGCACGTCCCTTGGAGTAGGTGAAGGCAGGAGCTCTCCGCGTGTCGTCTGGACGGAGCGAGTTATCACGGGGCGAATTGGTAGGGAGCGGACTTTGACGCGGCTGGCGGTTATTCACTTACGGCTATGGCCGCGCTTACTCGCGTGGGTGAAAAGTGCAATAAGCGTTACCGGCGCGTCTGGCTGCGCCCACGTACTTGTACCGCCGACGCTTCTCCTTCTTCCCCTGGGCGCGCACGTTATACTGCGAGGTTATAGTTCACAATGGCGTCTCCACTGAACAAGTCCTTCTGATCCTCTTGCATCAAAGTCCTGCTGACAAGTCCTCTCCCAACAAGTCCCTTTATCTCTCTCTCTGCGAGTCCTCTCATCAAGCCCCCTCTCTGCAAGTCCTTTCAAGGGCTTTGCACAGCGCGTTATATAGGCACGCCCCGCGAACCTTCTGGAACTCACCAGACGCGCCTCACTACGCCCTCTCACGCCATGCCGCTAGAGCCCTGATTGGCTGGTGGCTCTTACCGTCATCGCCTCTGCCGCTCCCGATCTCAACGCCGCCCACCCGACCCCGCGCTCCTCCTTCTCAGGCCTACCTCGTGTTACTCGACTAGTGGGCAGCCAATGCTTAACAAACTGGATCGAGGCTAGGGTGGCTGGGAAATCGGTGGCAAGTAAAGCCTATTTTCCTGTCTTTACACAACGCAGGTACTAAAAGGGGAAATGGCCTATTCTTACACATACTAAGACATAACTATACTACAAATGGGCCTTTATGTTGCTTGTGTGACTAACGATGGGGGGCAAACCTTTAACCTTTAATGCCTTCCATGTGCCAATCTCAAAACCGTAGCAATATATATATTGTTGTGGATATGAGAATGTTTTTTTTTTTTTTTTGTTATTGTGTAAATTGTTGTTAAAATATCGCCCTCCTTACTCCAGTTATGTATAAAGGTCAAAGTGCGTCCCGTAATTAGTTCATAAACACCACACGTTAGCCAATCATAGATTTCCCCCCTTGTTGACAGTTATTTCCTTATTATGTGTATTAGGGTAAGGCCTTGTCTTCCATTAACTTAATACTCCATTGCACTGAATTCAAATAGATAGATCCCCTTTCATTCCCATTCCCAAAACATCTACTGCCAACTGCAATTGCCGCCATTACGGCGTGGTCAGCTCGGGGAAGAAGGGCGTGCCCGCCCATCGTCATCAAGGGTGGAGTCAGAGGGCCTGTGCCCACCAATCAGGGCCGAAGCGAGCTCACCGAGGGGCGTGTCCTGAAGGCCGGCGGCTTGATCGCCCGAGGCGTAATATAAGCGCGCGCGGACGCCGTTGCGAGAGAGAGAAGAGAGAGAGAGAAGGTTCGAGGTCAATTACAAGAGTTGCACGAGAAGTCAATTATAAGAGTTGCGCCAAAGGTCTATTACAAGAGTTGCGCCAAAGAGAGGTGAATGACAAGCGTTGCGCAAAAGGTACCAAGACAGAGTTGTGCAAAAAGGGTCCAAGAAAGAGTTGCGCCAGAGACGGCAGATGCGTCCTGAGGTGAGCCAGAGAAGCAGCTTTGGCTCCACCAGCAGCGTTGACTCCACCAGGCAGCTTCAACCCGTTACCCCGCGGGAACCAGATAGCGGTGGCATCGGTGGCCGTCGAGGTCCAGCCGACGTCCCGTGCGGGATCAAACCCTAACCATCTGCCCCAGCTGAACCTTCCCATTCCTCCTTCCAGCATCCATTCCTGCCATTCCATCCTTCTTGTGTACGTAAGTTTGTTTTGTTTGTCTTGTCCCAGGGTTAATTAAGCTTGTATAGTTAAGCTAGTATTTTCACTGTCACCTGCTTTTTCCATTTTCCCTGTATATAACCTTGAGTGCTCCTTTTGCTTAGTGTGTGTAAATAATAAATCCTGTTACCCTTCTGTACGTCTTCTTCAGTCGCTTTAGAGGTTTCCAAATTGAATACCTGTGGCGCGATTTCGGCCAACGTCCAGGAATCGGGTTAGTCGGGGTAACTGTTAGGGCCACGGCGCCATCCGCTCGGCAAATCAACATCTTGTCCGCGGTCCGTAACAATTGGTGTCGGGAGCGAGATTGGACCCGAAGCGTGCTTAACGCGCTCAAAATTACGAGCTGCCGAAATTTGTTTTGTTTTAGAAAAAAATCCGAAATTTGAAATCGCGCCATGGCTAGTCAAGGCGAAGGGATGCCGGTGGGGGAACTAGAAGAGGGGTTAGGGGTAACCCAGGATCAGAGGGAGGAGAACAATGAGGAGGTGGTTGAGGAGGTTTCAGGCGCGCAAAATGGCGCTCTCGCGCACGTGGTTGTGGGTGCACAAAATGGCGGCTTCCCGTACGTGACGGCGATAGCCGGGCCCCCTGTGCAAGACTGGGTGAGCATTAAACTATTGCTAATCCAGATGAATGCAAAAATGGACGCCATGATAGACGAAACAAGGTGTGATCGGGAAAAATTGGAGGGAATAAATGACCGGGCCAAATAAATAAATGAGGGACTGGCGAGGGACAAGGCCAGGTATGAGGCAAAGCGGGTGGAAGGGGACAGAGACCGCAGGTTGAGCGAAAAGGTCCCAAGGGAGCACGACGAGGTAACGTAGGTCGAGGAGCACTGGTTGAGTGAAATGGAGAAAAGCGCGGGTAAAATGACGGGTATAGAGATCGCGACCCGGGGTATGGGGCAGCCGGCGACCGCTGAGGTAGAAGAGGGAATTTTAATAAAGCCAGCGGTCGTCGAGGTGAATAAAGAAAAAGTGCTGGGAATTAAAATTGAAGGGACGACGGAGGTAGCCCGGGAATTGCAGGGAGAAATGGATTATGCTCAAAGTCCCTGCTCACATCACGATGCTGTGCTTAACCCAAATGGAAGTTTGCAGGTGTGCGTGGAGAAAAGGATCCCCCAGGTGAGTCGTGCTGTGTATTGTGCGGGGCGATTTAGTGGAAGGATGTTTGGCGACAACAGGATTATCGCGCGATTGGGATCCATATGGCACCCGGGCGTTGGTGAAGGGTCCCGTGTGAGTGGAAATGGCGCGCGTGTGAGAAAAAAGTGTGCGCCGGCGAGTGGGTGTGTTATAAAGTGTGGGAGTGAAACCGAGTGCGAGCGAGAATGCACGTCGGGGTGTACAGAGTGTGACACGAGGAGTGAGTTGGTTGTGGAGCGGGTGCGAGGATGCACGTATGGGATGAACGGCGAGGGTGTGCGAGAAAGCACACCTGAGTTGGTGGTAGCGACAGTGCGAGGGAGCACATCGGAGCACGGTCGTGGGTGGATGCAAGAGTGCACGCCCATGGTGAGTGTTACGGAGGACGTAACGGAGGAGAGGTGTGGACCGAGGTGTGTGAACGCCGAGTGTGCGCAAGAGTGTGCGCGAGAGGTGTGGTGTGTAACAGGGAGTGCGTTGGTGGAATGGACGGAGTGTGGGGGATGCACTGGAGGCGTTGGAACGCTGGGCTTTGTGAGTGTGAAATGGGTCGTGTGGTGTGTAGTGAGCCTGCAAGTAAAGCATCGACGTTGACCGGGTTAGCAGTGAGGGCGACGGATAGCCGATGCGAGCACTCGGGGCGCGGTGCGCTTTGTTGGATGCCAGGCCCGGCGCGGATCGATACTGCGTCGCTTCTCTTCGAAGCGTCGTTGCCGATTCGGGCCTGGCCCCACCCCGCACGGTCGAGTCCGGGCCTTGTCGGGCGAGGCGACCGGTCCGGTTCAAGGGCGAGTGGGAGGAAGCGGAACGGTGCCCCCTCGCGGGGACGGGGTTCCGACCGGGCGAGCCTCAGTCATCGGGCCCGGGACCGCAAGGTACCGAGCCGCGATGATGCGTGGAACCTCCGCCTGAGCATGCCTCCTCCCCAGAGTCGTGAATGCCGGACGGATCCAACTGCAGGCGACCAAACCACCCGAATTCATTGCTCGGCTTTGCGAAGCCGAGTTTAATGATGTCATGACGCACCGAGGCTAGGATAAAGCGGACTGTGATGATGATGACAGTGTTTTTGATCCGAAATTTAGAAAAGTGAATAGAATTGGCAGTAATTGGAAAATTCTTGATTGGTTGCAATTGGATGAGCCAAATTGGTAGTGAGAGGTGCCCGATGTGGTGGGATGGCAACTCTGCCATCTCTCACAGCGGGGGTAAAGGAGCACTAGTCTTACGGGGTTTATGGCAGTGAAAACTAGCCCGGGAGGGTTAGGATATAGTGTGTAGGGACCTAGAAGATGACCTTAGGTAACGTTAAGGTTAGGTAGTGACAATGATACCTGTAGTGGGGACGCAGGTAGATTTGTGTGGATGATAATGACGTGGTATGTGCTTAGTTTAAAGGGAAGACGGGGAGCACTAAGTTAGCAGGGCACCAGGTAGTTCAGATGATGCCGTGTGAGTGTTGGAGGTGTATTCAAGTGGATGGAGCAGTGTATGAGTAAATGATTGTGAGTGTGAGTTGTTGTGAGATTGCACAGGTGTGCAACTGGACAGGTGTATGGAGCAGTGTGAGTGAGTGATTGTGATTGTGAGTTGTGCTGACCAAATGGTCCAGGAAGGAAGGAGGGTGCAGGTGGCACCAGGTGTGATTGCACAGGTGTGCAACAACAGGTGTATGGAGAATGGTTGTGTGAAATACATGGAGTGTGGAATACATGGAGTATTGGAATGGATGGTCGTGGAGTGAGTATGGTGGAAACTGTGGAGTGGAGTGGATGGTGCGAAGGTGTGGATGGGGGAAAGGAGGATGGACCCCATCACGAATACCCGGGGAGGGTAGTGTAAGTGTTAGGTAGAGGGTACAGGTAAATTGTGGTTGGATATTGGCATCTGTGGTGCGTGGTGGAAGAATGGTGATTGGATGGGTGCATTAGTGTTGTGGAAATGGCTGGGCGTGTAGCCTGTTAGTGTATGTAGTTGGTTTGGGCACTCCACCACTGTGAGGATGTTGGCCAGGTGAGGCCGCAGGTGGGCTCTGGGAGCCGGTAGTTGTTGTGGATGGGGCCCGAGGATCCGGAGGACGGACCCGGGTAGCCCAGTGCCAGAGGGCACCGAGGGGTGACAGAGCCAGGAGGGGCCTTCCCCAATTAGATAGGTTAGGGTGAGGAGCTAGGTAAGCTCGGGTGGCAACTGCAGTGGTGGAGGTGTGCAGGTGGGTAGGCCTGCTGGGAGAGCTACACGCCCCAGTCCTGAAATTGTGCAAGGGCACAGGGAGTTGCATCGGGGGAGTGAGACCCCAAATTGAGAAGCACCACAGTTTGGTCAATGGGAATTTGGTTCTTAAAACCGCATGGAGTAAGATGGCCAATGGATTGGCAGGGAAAGACCCCAGGTAGTGTAAAGGGTGTTAACGTCATTTAGAAGATAGTTAGGATTAAGAATCTCCTCGCACCATCTACATCCACTCACCTGAGGTGACATAACTCCACACCATGCCAGGTTGTTTTTATTATTTTTATGATGAAAATGTTTTGGATTGTGAGACGCATCATGACGTGGGTGTGACATTGTGCTTTGTTGTTCCATCTCTCCCTGCTTATGAGGATTGATGATGAATTGGGTGATGGCAAATTTTGGTTAGAGGGATTGTGGAGACGAATTTGGTATAGGGGAAATATGGGGAAGACGTGACATTAGCGACGAATTTGTAAAGGTGTAGATTTTGTAAATATGGGGTAAGGGCAAGGGTAGAGTAGGTGACAGGGGGGGGGGGGGGTGACGTACGGTAGGGACGAGCTTTCTCACTTCGCTCTCCGTACGCACTTCGCCTTGCATTGCCTTATTGATGTGTACCCTTGTGACCTTACCCCTCGCTCATGTGTCTTTTCCCCCTTTTGTCTCCCACATGAGGACTGTGCACCACTGGGCGCCGAGGGGAGCATGCGTGAGTCCGCCATTGTGCGCCCGAAACTCCCGGAACCAGCTGTCTGCATCGATGCACCACCTTATGGACCACATGTCTGTGGCTGAGCACCACTTATGGACCCCATGGGTTGGGGCATGGCCCCTCTGCTGGAACCGGCCATGAAGGCCCGAAATCTTGCTGGCGGACCTTGATCACAGGGCACCGATGCCCCACAGGTGAACCACACTAGTCGGCCCTGTGGGCCATAAATAAATAAAAATGGACACGTTGGGTGCATTTTATTTCCACCAATAGGCCGCCAGTAAGAAAATGAAAGAAAGACAACATCAGGAAGAGAGCAATAGCCAGCAGAGGGAGCCGAAGAGCAAGCGACCACCAGCAGGGTGAGGGGTTGTTTGGTTATTTTTATTCATGAACAGTGATGACTGTGCACCGATTGGTGCTTGAGGGTGTATTGGTAAGTTTTTGGGTGCTTTCATGGTGCATTGATGCAGAGCAGACTGTCTCCCCCCCCAGAAAGAACAATCACAGGTCCTGGGTTGCGTTTTGTAAATAAAGTAACATTGTAAATAATGCTCCCCACCATCAATGTATAGTTTGAAGACCATTCCGCAATTCGGTTAGCTGTGGGCGTGATTCTGTTAGGCAGGGTGCAATGGAGCAGCGGGACATATTTATTTATGTTTTGAAACTGTCGCACTCAGGGTCAGGTTAAATGCAGAGGGAACTACACCTACGTGCCACACTAAAAGTTAAGGTAAGAGGCCCGGGACGTGCCTAAGAGGAGGAGGGTGCAGTGTTGTGGATATGAGAATGGTTTGTTTTTTTTGTTGTTATTGTGTAAATTGTTGTTAAAATATCGCCCTCCTTACTCCAGTTATGTATAAAGGTCAAAGTGCGTCCCGTAATTAGTTCAAAAACACCACACGTTAGCCAATCATAGATTTCCCCCCTTGTTGACAGTTATTTCCTTATTATGTGTATTAGGGTAAGGCCTTGTCTTCCATTAACTTAATACTCCATTGCACCGAATTCAAATAGATAGATCCCCTTTCATTCCCATTCCCAAAACTTCTACTGCCAACTGCAATTGCTGCCATTACGGCGTGGTCAGCTCAGGGAAGAAGGGCGTGCCCGCCCATCGTCATCAAGGGTGGAGTCAGAGGGCCTGTGCCCACCAATCAGGGCCGAAGCGAGCTCACCGAGGGGCGTGTCCTGAAGGCCGGCGGCTTGATCGCCCGAGGCGTAATATAAGCGCGCGCCGACGCCGTTGCGAGAGAGAGAGAGAGAAGAGAGAGAGAATGTTCGAGGTCAATTACAAGAGTTGCACGAGAAGTCAATTATAAGAGTTGCGCCAAAGGTCTATTACAAGAGTTGCGCCAAAGAGAGGTGAATGACAAGCGTTGCGCAAAAGGTACCAAGACAGAGTTGTGCAAAAAGGGTCCAAGAAAGAGTTGCGCCAGAGACGGCAGACGCGTCCTGAGGTGAGCCAGAGAAGCAGCTTTGGCTCCACCAGCAGCGTTGACTCCACCAGGCAGCTTCAACCCGTTACCCCGCGGGAACCAGATAGCGGTGGCATCGGTGGCCGTCGAGGTCCAGCCGACGTCCCGTGCGGGGTCAAGCCCGAACCATCTGCCCCAGCTGAACCTTCCCATTCCTCCTTCCAGCATCCATTCCTGCCATTCCATCCTTCTTGTGTACGTGAGTTTGTTTTGTTTGTCTTGTCCCAGGGTTAATTAAGCTTGTATAGTTAAGCTAGTATTTTCACTGTGTCACCTGCTTTTTCCATTTTCCCTGTATATAACCTTGACTGCTCCTTTTGCTTAGTGTGTGTAAATAATAAATCCTGTTACCCTTCTGTACGTCTTCTTCTTCCTCTTTACATTTGGTCGCTTTAGAGGTTTCCAAATTGAATACCTGTGGCGCGATTTCGGCCAACGTCCAGGAATCGGGTTAGTCGGGGTAACTGTTAGGGCCGCGGCGCCATCCGCTCGGCAAATCAACATCTTATCCGCGGTCCGTAACAATATATATGTATATATGTGTATATATATATGTGTATATATATATGTGTATATATATATGTGTATATATATATATATATATATATATATATATATATATATATATATATATATATATATACATACATACATATATATATAAAATATATATATACAGACGGCATTTAATATGGAATTTTTTTTTTTCTTGACTTGGCTTTACTTTCTCAACTCAGTATATCAATCTGGTGAGTTTATTTTACACTTTGGTGATTTATTTGTTAAAAGAACCATGTCACTGATTGTCTGTCGCAGCAAGAAGTCAACAACAGGATTATCTCACAGGAGGTGTGGCAAAATGTACGGACAGGTGCATTTGACGATTGACTTCACAGTCGGGTATACAAGGGTTGTTGCGTTCTGTATTAGTGGAAAACAACTGCTGCACATCTCCAAAAGTTATTGCCACTTCCAATGGAGATGGTCCGTCAACTCGACAATGCTGTTTGTCATGGAGTGGTGGCTTTACGAAATTACAGCATGAAAGAGCGTGCTATTGCTCGGCAGTATGGCATCACTCAAGGTCAGGTGTCAAAGATCCTGAAACGAAATGCTCAGAGGGGTGTCCCTACTCCAATACTGAGGCCAGGACGTCCCCGCAGAACCACAAGTAGGGATGATCGCCAGCTGCACCGGTTAGTCCGCAATGGCCGTACCAAGTCAGCTAATCAGCTTAGGGCTGAGTGGCAGCAACTGACAAATGTGCCTGTATCCAGAAAGCGAGTCAACCAACGACTGGTTCAAGCAGGCTATCGTGCCAGGTGTCCCCTGAGAAAGCCACGCCTGACCAGACAACCCTGCCAGCGCCGATTGCAGTGGGCCAGAGAGCACCGTCAATGGCAGCCAGGACACTGGAATCATGTGATCTTCAGTGACGAGTTTAGATTTCTGGTCTATCGTCAAGATGGCCGCGTCCGAGTGCGCAGACAAGTGCATGAAGCCTACAACAAAGGTTGTATAGTGCCAAGAGACCAAGCTGGAGGTGGTTGGGTGACCGTTTGGGCTGCTTTTCATGCAGGGGGGAAACTGACCTGGTTGTTCTGAATGGAAACCTGAACCAGTTCAAGTACAGGGCCATTCTGGAAAAACATTGCTTCCATTTGCTCATGCAGCCTTTCGAGGAAACTTTGTCTTACAAGATGACAATGCACGGCCTCATCGTGCTCGCATGATCCAACACTTTCTTGCTGACCGTGGTGTAGAGCATATGGAGTGGCCTGCCATGTCCCTGGATATGAATCCGATCGAGAACTTGTGTGCAGAATTAACGCGTCAAATCGACCACTTGGACCAGCAGCCGACCTCTGTGCGTGAATTGCAGCAGGCTATTGTCACTGCATGGCAAGCGATTCCTGTCCAAGCCTTGGCAAATCTCATGAACAGCATGCCTCAACGTGTTACGTGCTCTCCTGAATGCTCGTGGGGGTTACACGAAGTACTGAACTGTAATTTTACTGTCGGTATCCCAGTCGTAATTTAACTTTTGTTTTTGTTAAAAAATTTTTGGCTAATGTGAAAAATAAGAGAGATACTTCTGCAAAACGTACAGAAGTTAACACAGTACTGTCCATGAATTGAGTTCGATATCAGTTTACATCACTTTCAAGGATCAATTTATTTGTTTCGAAATGTCAAATGTGGTTTTTGTTTCTTTTAAGGTCACATTAACAAAATCTAGAATAATTTCAACATAATTCCAATGAACTTTTGGTTCTAAGACATCTTGAAAAGTAAGGTTCACCCCCACAAAAAAAAATTCCATATTAAATGCCAAGTCTGTATATATACATATATATATATATATATATATATATATATATATATATATATATATATATATATATATATATATATATATATATACAGTATTTTGTTGATGAATTCCATGAAAATCGTCACCCACGTGTGATTCCGTCACATTACCTGGTCTGCCTCACTGAGAGTAGTACTCGTCTGTAGCCATGTGACAGTTCGGTTCAATACATATAATTGAATTCTCTCTGCTCTTCTTAGCATTCAAGATAATTACCTTATATGTTCAAAATTAGAGTGCACATGGTGATTCCGTCACGATGGAATTCATGTGTTACGGATTCGTCACTTCCGTTGTGGTGGCTTTCATCCACTTGAGACATTTCTGGTTCCATGTATTATTATTATTATTGTGGTTTGAGGGAAATAGCAATTATTATTGTCAAAAGGTAAAAGGAACGTTTTAAAATGAAACAGGAACCGGACGGCGATGACGAAGAAGAAGAGGAGAGAAAGAGGGCGGAGTGAAGTAAAGTCGGACAAGAAGCTGGTTGCTTTGCAGTTCTGGATCGAACGTGGTCGAGCAAGAGTCACGAGTGAACTTTGGGTTTCCTGGGAAAAGGGATTCCTTCGATCGAGTTGTTATCGCTGTGACTGATCAACCTCGTCAGGCAGCTTAGCAGCATATTTATCGAAAATGGGGAACGGCTTGACAAAAGCGCCATTTTTATTTTGGTGGTCCATTAGACCATATACAATAGATTTAGGACCGGAGGCAATAAATATACGGTGTTCTTCACCTTTTTATTGGACAAAAACCAAGGACAAAAACCAATTATGTATATATTTTCAACAAGGAGGCTAACTCTTATTTCATTACACGCAGTGTTCTTTGTAAAACTTATGCATGCCTGCATAATAAATCTTACGCTTCCATGTAATAATAATTAGTAATATAATACCGAGTGTTTATACAAATGTGTTATACTTGTGACTCGTGCACCTCTCATATATCTAACGTACGCAACTACAAGGATGTAATGACAATATAGCTTTAGAACAGACAACACGTTGTTCAAGGTAATTTGTCCAGCAATTTATGTATTTACGATTTTAGTCTAACTCCAATAGCTGATGATTTATTTGCATAAATGTATTGCTCGATATTATGCTGTGCGAGTCGTATTTGCGCAAAAGTCAAACACTGTATATGTCTTGCCTCCGGTCCTAATTCTATTGCATATGGTCCAATGAACCACTAAAATAAAAATTGTACTTTTGTAAAGTCGTTCCGCAAAAATTACTGAGCTGCCTAACTAACCTGTGTGTCAGGTTTGGCGTTGGATTCCGAGGAATCATCGTCGGGTCGTTGCGTCTCGAGAACGAGCCGTCGGCCATTTTGACTCGAGCGCTTTGCTCATCGCGAAAGGTCGTTGCTTCGCGCCAGCCGTTTTCACCATTCAGACGTCTATCTGGGATGTGTGTGTGCAACGCGGATTTTGAAGGCAAACCTGATGTTCGCCGATTTGGAGCTGTAAAACAATCATACCAGAGGGTGTGATTTCCCAGTCGCCTTGAGTGCGCCTTTTCGCAGCTTCTGGCCCCGTGACCCTTTTCGCCGCTTTGGCCATGTGCGCCTTTGTGCAGTTTTGGCGGTGTGACTGGGCCTGTCACCTGAACAGGATTCGGGTTTCGATTCAACATCGTTCTGACGATCGCTGGAGGGGATCAACTCTGAGCTCGAAGACGGGAATATGGGGAATGTTCTTTTTCACTCACTTGGAGCACAGTGAGTTACTTTATACTAGCTGATGGTACCATCATAAGATATAAATTGATTGTACTTTTGATTGCTATTATTGTTGTACTGTGATTCTTGTGTGATTTTTAATACAATATTTGTTTGTTGGTAACAATTGGTGTGGTTTCACCATTGATTTTTGACACAGAATAACACATTTTTCTGCGGTGACTCCTCTCGGGGCTCGGAGGTACACCGTGACCAGGGGGTCGGGGAAGAGCACGTAACAATATATATATATATGTATATATATATATATATATATATATATACATATATATACATATATATATATATATACATATATATATATATATATATATATATATATATATATATATATATATATATATATATATATATATATATATATATATATATATATATATATTGTCACGTGACCCCCTCGGTTAAGACTGGGGAAATCATGAATAGCCAAAGCGAGCTTTAACTCCGAGGTGATGATCAAATACGGACTTCACTCCATATGTGCGGGAGGAAGAAAGAAAAGAAGAAGAAGCAGGAATTTACCTGATGGTCCGCGCACAGTCTTCAACCCTGAAAATAATTAAGCTCACACAAAACTGAAATAAGTTGTTTGGGAAAATAATACAAGGATTTATTTAATAAATATCGGGACAGGAAAAGAACGCGCCGGTAACTAAATATGACCGAAATTGGGATCCCACACACCTCACTTCAAATACAAGGACAGGGGAAGAATTAATCAAATAAACCCTTGTGTTCTGTGGTGCGGCTTATCTCTGTCCAGCTGAGGTGTGTCAGGGTTAGTCAGGTACAGTCACGTGAAAAAGTAAGTACACCCCATGTAAAGTTTTGACTTTTTCAACATATTTCAACATACAGCTATTTGATCTTCATTTCAACAATATTGAAAGATAAAGGTGATATAATATAACAAATATCATGAAACATTTACATTTTGTAGTCTTACTTAAACTTTTGTCTATGTGTGTTGCTATGTGTGGTGTTTTTAACATTTAAATGTTAATAACATGTAATGTTTGTTTGTAATGTAATGTGTAATGTTTAAATGTTAATAACATAACAAATAAACATTATTAAATGCTATGTGTGGTGTTTTTAATGGTGGGATTCCTAACCTACGTGTCTATGTGTGTTGCCATACGGGACAATGGATAGATCACAGAGGGACGAACGTACAATGGAATTTTATCCTTATGCCCTAATCTAGTTAACAAGCCCCACCCCTTCGTGGTGGGGACAAAGATACGCAAGCTTATCCGACATTCGGACTACAGAATTTATTACATCAAGATTCCCTACCACGACAGTCAAAACACCTACCTATTCAGAGCTACCTGGATCTATATATCCTCCAACCCAGAATTCATAACAATATATATATATAACAATATATATATATAACAATATATATATATATATATATATATATATATATATATATATATATATAACAATATATATATATAACAATATATATATATATATATATATGCTGTCCATATATATATTGTTGTGGATCTCCGGGAATGGGGAGGTACCCGAGGTGGGTGAGGCCTCGACCCCTCCTCAGTCCACGAGTCCATGGGGCCGTCGTCCGCGACTGTACTCGCGTTCGGCGGATTGCCAAGCAACTTCAGCCGCCGAGCCCGCAGCTGCAAGTAGAAGGGTTAGCGGTCACAACCCGGATACCTTTGGACACACGCAGCCGTGAGGGCAGGGACTGAACCCCGCACAAGTCACACTTATTTCTGACGTCAGAGTGGTTGTGCGTCGCGTGACCCGTGCTGTTACACTAAGCGTACTTCGGACCCGATTGAGCGGTTTTAATTCGGGCGATGCTAGGTCAATGAATGGAAAATGACAACGACGGTCAGGTTGGAAGTACCAAACACAGTATTTAATTACAGGTATGTACAGAACAGAGACAAAGCAGAGAATCTTAGCAGCCTTACCTATACACCCAGACAAGGGCCCTCATTCGTTCGGGGAAGGGGGAAAGGGTAATGCACGGGGAAGCGCGGCCGCTTCTTGCAGCTCGCCCGGGTGGGCTCGGTCGTGCAGCGAACGTGCGAGGATCGGCTCGGCAGACGCGCACGCACGGCTGCTCGCTCAGTCGATCAGCACGGTGGACGAAAACACCAGGAATCACTCCAATCCAAGGTGCCACAGCCGGAGATGATTGCGGCAGGAACGAAGAGCGATGACGACGAACCAGGAGCAGGAACCAGAGGACCGAGCACGATCAAGATAGCAGGAGCCGGAAAGGCCCGAATGTGTTCTGGGCCGGTTTTTATAACACCCGAACCCCTTCCTGAATGTTCCATGGGTCTCAATTGCTGGCCGGGGGTCGTGTGACGTGACAGCCCCTCATTGGCCACCCTCGGTCACTCCCCCCTGCCTTCGCTTTAGCTCCCATTGGTTGCTCGCTGCTCCTCCTCCCAGGAATGTCTCGTTCCTCCTTCAGGGAAGGTTCTATTCCTCCTTCAGGCCTGCAGGGCTTAGTCTATTTCCATGACGAGGCAATTTAGGCTTCAACGAGGCCTACAATCATCCTGCCTGACTGAACGCATTATTTGCTTTCTTTCTAAACACTGGAAAGGGCCTATGCTTTACATTTAATAAGAAATAACTAACTATAGGAGGCTACATGTTGTGGTGTAACTAACTATAGGGGGGTTGCCTTTATTCGCAAAACCACAACACTACCCCCCTCCGACCAGACTCGTCCCGAGTCGACCTTAGGCGGAGCGACCGGTAGAGTCTGCATTCAATTTTTTACATTTACCATTGGTGTGACACGTAGATGTAACTCCCCTAACATTAACTCTAACCCCAATGTGTGCGACATCATTTACACTAGATATGTCCCTCCTAATGCGTTGAGCAACTAACTAACAGACTCACACCCACAACTGTTCGCGTATTTCCGGAATTTTTAAACAAAACACATAACCGGTGGGCAACATTCTTACATTTACATTTACATTTAAAAAAAACTTTAACCTTTATTTACAAAAACTATAACCCAGGACCTGGACTCGAGGTAAGAAGGAATGGAGAAAGGAAATGGAGGCACTTGCTGCTTGAGTCATCTTGCGGCTTCTTGCCTTGAGAGGTTTCCTAACAAAAAACGGCTGCCCTACACCAGGGCAGCATACAGGCCATTTGAAGCAAAGGGTCATCTAAATTTTCACCTCCTCAAAATTGAGCCGTTTATTTGGTGAACAGGGCCACTGACACGTGGTACAATGGTGGGCTTCAATGCCACCCAAACGGTGGTCCGAAGGTTGGCCAGAATGCCACCCAACAGGTGGTCCATGGTGCAAGATGATGGGGGCAGCCAAGAGCTACCACACTAGAGGTGCGGGGCCACAAGGCTCGTGGTCCATAAGGTGATGGATGGATGGATGTTTGGCAGCAGGATGCTGCGACAGGTGAGTCTCCATAATGGTCCTGGGCAGGGAGGAAGACAAAGCGCAACGAGCACAAGGAAGGCAACAGTGGCACATGAAAAACAAGGTAACCAGGTATCATCATACCTGGTGCGGTGAGAGGAATGCGGCAGAGTGAGCAGAGTAAGCTCGGCCCTAACCGTTCGCATCCCCACCGTTAACTACACTACCCTAACCGTCCTTGTATTTACAATTCGTCTCTACGTCTCGTCTCCCATGTCCCCCTCTAATGCCAAATTCGTCCCCAAATCCCTCCCAGGTGCTCCCAGGAAGGAAGGGACGGAATGAAACAATGTTCCACTCACGTCATGATGCATCTCACTTACCAAACAGCTTACAGAGCCTCTCAGTGCAAAATTCGTCCTCCGTGGTGGATGGTTGCGGATTGTGCGAAGGGGTCTCACATACTAACTACACTAATAACATTACTCATTTAAACTCCCCGGGGTCATACCCTGCCAGTAGGCCTCTTTTAACTATGTGGTTCTAAGAACCCGAATTCCCATTGCCCACACTGTGGTGCACCTCTGAATTTGGGTCTAACCCCACAAATTTTCTACCTGTGCCCTCGCACAATTTCGGGGCTGGGTCGTGTGGCTCTACCAGCAGGTCTACCTACCTGCACCCCTCCGTTCACTGGAGCCGCCTCCCGAGCTTGCCTGCTCCTCACACTACCCTATCTGGGGAAGGCCCTCCCTGGCGCTTACCCCCTGATGCCCACCTTGGCATTGGGCAACCCGGATCCTTCCTCTGGATCCTCGGGCCCCACTCACATGCTAATCTAATTGGCTCCCTGAGCCTACCTGCGGCCTTACCTGGCCGACGAGCTACCAGTGACGGAGTGCCCCAATAACTATTCCTACCAATTAAGCCACACACCCAGCCATTTCACTGTCTCCTGCACCTCACAAAAAAAAACTATTTCCACAATCAGCACCACAGGTGTCAATATCCATTGTAATTTACCTACACCCTCTATCTACCTTTAAACTACCCACCCGGGCCTCCGTGAATGGGTTCCACTCCCCCCATTCAATCTTTCGCACCATGCATTCCACACCAATTATTTTCACACCACAACACAATTCCATTTACACTTACACACAGCATCATTTATCTAACTGATTTTCCCTATAACTCGTGCTTCCCTCGTCGTCCCTGTAGTGAAATTATACCGAAGGTGAACCCAGGGTGTGCTCGCTTCAAAAGGGGCGTCTATAAGACCCAGGACAACCGGGGCGCACGAACACTCCAGCGGCACTCACTGTGACATAGTCCTGTAGTTTGAATGGTATGTACGCCCCTATATGCTGCGCTGATTGTTTTCTCTATTGGTATCGGCCATTGCCCATGAAATACTCTGAATCTAATGTCTGTTGCATGAATGTATTTTTACAGGATGTTACTTCAGATCTAAATGATATTAAACCTACCCAAGGGTCAAGTCGTGTCTGAGCTTGATTTTCACGACATTTAATATCATTTAGATCGACGAGATGACTGAACACAAGATGATCGTGGTACCGACTCTCGATGCGGACGCACAAGCTGAGGAGTCGGGGTCGGTGTTCACCCACTGGCTCAAAACGCTGGAGAATTACTTCGCCGCTTTTGAAACGGAGCCCACCGCTGTGGCGAAACTGTCCGTGTTACAGTCGAAGGTCGATCACCGCGTTTACCGGAGCATTTCTCGATTTGAGACGTATGCCACGGCTCTGGCTGAACTAAAGCGACTCTACATAAAGAAACGGAGCGCCGTGCACGGCCGGCATCAACTCTCCCAGCGGCGACAACAACCCTCGGAATCGATCGATCGCTACGCGCAGGGGCTGCGTTACCTTTTGGCGGACTGCGTCCAAGAGGTACGGACTCATGAGCAGGTCCAAGATGACCTTTTGCGAGATTCCTTTGTCGCTGGGATTAGTTCTACAGTCTTGAGACTTCGGCTCCTGGAGACCGCAGAGCTGACATTTACGGAGGCTCTGCGGCTGGCCCGCATCTTCACGGATGCCCGTGAACAATCCACTGCTTATGATCACCCACGAGTCGTGGCGGGGACTTCTCAACTCACGTGACCGGAGAGGGTTACCGCCGAGGATATGGGGGAAGACCCGACCTCGGCCGAGTCTCTGGGTCTGGGTGCTCCGGAAGCGGACTCCGCTCCCGGCCTAACGGCTGCAGCCGCTGCCTGGCCACGGCCTGACCGGTATGCGAAGTGTTATTTTTGTGGGAATCGGCAGCACCCTAGAGCTGAATGCCCGGCTCGGGAAGCAATATGCCATCTGTGCTCCACCAAGGGCCATTTTCCAAAGGCCTGCAGGAAGGCCGCTCGGGGCACGCGCACCCGCGCGACCTTGAATGGGCTCATCGCTGAGCCAATGGATCGAGCACTGGACGGGGCGCCCCACTCGGCTTTGATGAGCAAACCTCCTTCTCGCGGGCCCCTGGCTGCACGCACGACCTTGGTGAGATACGCCGGGCCGCCAAAACACATGGCGCGAATGCGACCGGTCGTGGAGCGACCGACCTTGACTGGCGTTCGAACGCCACCTTCAAGCAGACGACATGCTCCTGCTTTGGAAACTCCTCTCGATGTGCGGTCAACGCAGCACGTGACTCGAGCGCCATCTGACGGCGGCTCTTACGAATCACACGCCCTCACTCCGGCATATGAAACTGCTGAGGAGCCACCTATGCGCTTGTCATGAGGTCCTTCCACGGGCTGCCCGAACGACCGGCAAACTGCAGCCGGCGTGGGAACGTCTTCTGACTGTGGGTTTTCCGATGTACTTGAAACTGCAGAGGAGCCACCTATCCGCTTGCCACGGGGACCGAACGACCGGCAAACTGCAGCCGGCGTGGGAACAACCTCTGACTGTGGGTTTTCCGATGTACTTGAAACTGCAGAGGAGCCACCTATCCGCTTGCCACGGGGACTGAACGACCGGAAAACTGCAGCCGGCGTAGGAACGACCTCTGACAGCGGGTTTTACGATGTACATGACACTGCAGAGGAGCCACCTATGCGCTCGTCACGAGGATCCACCATGAGCGACCGGAAGACTGCCGCCGGAGTGGGATCCACTCGCGAGGCGCGATCTTCTCGCCCGGACGGCGCAATCCCTGCCGGGTCGGCCGGTCTTGCGCAGGCCATCATTCCGCTCACGGTCGCGGGCGTTTTTGCGCAAGCTTTGATCGACACGGGGTCTACGGATAGTTTTATCGATCAACGCCTGGTGCATCAACATGGGTGGCCGGTTCTCGGGACTACACAACGGATCTTCATGGCCTCCCAAGGACTTCGGCTGAGCACGAAAGGGGCATGTCGATTGACACTTGTGATAAAGGGACGCACGTTCCCAGACGTGTATCTCATGGTATTACCTGCATTATGTGCCGACGTTCTGTTAGGTCTTGATTTCCTTAAGCGACATGGACGTCTGGAAATAGACTTCGGTGGGCCGGACACGTTAGCTGTGTGCGCCCTCGCTCAGATGGACGTGGAGCCTCTCTCGCTGTTCCCCAATCTGACCGCTGATTGTACCCCTGTAGCCGTAAAATCGCGGCGCTACTCTCGCGCAGACGCGCAATTCATTGCGGAGGAAATGGCCCAGCTCTTAAAGGACGGTATCATTGAACCCAGTAGGTCGCCGTGGCGGGCCCAAGTCTTAGTGGTGCGCAGTGAGGCCCACCGCCGGCGCATGGTAATCGACTACTCGCAAACGATTAATCATTTTACCCAGCTGGATGCCTACCCCCTTACCGGAGATGGATGCCCTGGTACGCCAGGTGGCCCGGTATACCGTTTATAGCACTCTCGATCTGCGTAGTGCGTATCATCAAGTCCCCATCTCTCGGGCTGATCGCATCTATACGGCCTTTGAATTGGGTCAGCGGTTGTACCAGTTCACTCGACTTCCTTTTGGGGTAACTAACAGGGTCGCTTGTTTTCAGAGGGCTATGGATGACCTTGTTGCGAAGGAGAACTTGACCGATGTCTTTGTCTATCTGGAGAATCTTACGGTTTGTGGGTACGACCAGGGGCATCACGACGCTAATTTGAAGCGCTTCCTCGAGGTCGCGCAGAAGTATCGCCTAACCATGAATGAGGGCAAGTGTCGTTACTCTCTACGCACGGTAGACCTTCTGGGGTACACCGTGACCCATGGCTCTGTCTCTCCGGATAAGGAGCGTCTGCGACCTTTGCTCAATATGGCTCCGCCTAGCGATCGGGCTTCGCTGAAATGCGCTCTTGGGCTGTTCGCCCACTATTCAAAGTGGGTGCAAAATTTCTCCGCGAAGCTCCGCCCCCTCGTGGCCTGCGACACGTTCCCCATGGGCCCGGCCGCCATGGCGGCCTTCGAGGGCCTTAAAGCCGACATCGCTAGCGCCGCTGTCGTGACGATTGACGAGAGTGCATCTTTCGTCTTGGAAAGTGATGCCTCGGATCATGCGATAGCGGCGACCCTCTCCCAAGGGGGACGCCCTGTAGCCTCCTTTTCGAGGACGCTCACCTCCGCTGAGCGGAGGCATTCGTCTGTCGAAAAGGAAGCGTACACGATCGTCGAATCAATTCGGCGGTGGCGGCCGTATCTGCTTGGGCGGAGTTTCCAAATCGTCACGGACCAACAAAGCGTTGCATTCATGTACGATACCTTACATGCTCAACGCATTAAGAATGAGAAAATCACCCGCTGGCGTATCGAACTCGCCGACTTCTGCTACACCATCAAATACCGCCCGGGGAAGGATAACCAGGTCGCCGACGCCTTATCGAGGCCGGCCACTTGTGCGGGGGTTGTAACTTTGGAGGGGCTGCGCATTTTGCACGGCAATATTGGTCATCCCGGGGTAGCGCGTTTCGCGCATTTTGTGCGCAGCGGTAATCTGCCGTACTCGATTGAGGACATCCGCCGGATCTGCCGTGATTGCACTATCTGTGCGGAGCTCAAACCGCAGTTTTACAACCCTCCTATGGGGACGCTGGTTCAGGCTACGAGACCGTGGGAGCGCTTGGCGATGGACTTCAAAGGTCCGCTGCCGGTGTCAAGTAACTCTCGTTAGCTGCTCACTATCGTTGATGAGTATTCGCGATTCCCCTTTGCTTATACGTGCGGGGATATGTCGGCTGCCACCATTATACGATGCCTGCAGAATTTGTTTTCTATGTTTGGGTATCCGGCCTATGTCCATACCGATCGGGGTGCGGTGTTCCTGTCTCAGGAGGTGAGGGGCTACTTGCTCCAAAATAATGTTGCTTCGAGCTACACCACCCCGTACCGGCCCCAGGCTAATGGGCAGATCGAACGCTTTAATGGGATTATATGGAGGGCCGTCATGCTCAGCCTCAGGACCCTCGGCCGGGGCCTCGATAAATGGGCGTGGTCGCTACCTGCGGCTCTAAACTCGATCCGGGCTCTCCTATGTACCGCCACCAACCAGACACCTCACGAAAGACTGTTCCACCACCCGAGAAGCTCGGGTAGTATTCAATCTTTACCCAGCTGGCTCGCTGAGCCGGGGCCCGCCTATCTCAAACGAGCGGTTCGCGCTAACAAGTACGACCCCTCGTTGACAAGGTGCGGGTCCTCCAGGCTAATCCCGAGCATGCTCGTGTGTTAACGGCGGACGGCCGCGAGTCTACTGTCTCCGTGCGCCATCTCGCCTCTTGTGGGGGCGGTGACGGAGATATCGACGAACCCATCTACGAGTCTATGGACTCTACCGAAGCTTCCACTACGGAACTACTACCGCCGCTTCCGTCGTCACCTCCTCCCTGGCCTGATGGCTCTGGGGCACCCCCTCCGACACCCACCTCCGGCAGCTATTCCGAAGCGGGGGACTCCGGGCTTGGGGACGCCGTACCCGGTAGTTTCCGAACCCAAACTTGCAGGGTCGTTCGCCGCCCCGACCGCTACGGGTGGACCGACTGACGTGGGTTGACGTGCCCCTTTCGATTGTTGCTGACGCTTGCTTGCAACCTGCCTAGCGGCAGTATAGTTTTAACGGCGGGGAGAATGTAGTGAAATTATACCGAAGGTGAACCCAGGGTGTGCTCGCTTCAAAAGGGGCGTCTATAAGACCCGGGACAACCGGGGCGCACGAACACTCCAGCGGCACTCACTGTGACATAGTCCTGTAGTTTGAATGGTATGTACGCCCCTATATGCTGCGCTGATTGTTTTCCCTATTGGTATCGGCCATTGCCCATGAAATACTCTGAATCTAATGTCTGTTGCATGAATGTATTTTTACAGGATGTTACTTCAGATCTAAATGATATTAAACCTACCCAAGGGTCAAGTCGTGTCTGAGCTTGATTTTCACGACAGTCCCTATACACTATGCACACCCTTTGTTAACAACCACTAACCTATCTACGTCCCCACTACAGTTCATGGTCACTACTTATATCTTGTCCCTATGGTCTCTCTAGATCCCTAATCATTATCCTAGCCCCCCCTCGGCCAGTTTCGGTGCCCCCATGGAGGCAACCATTGCTGGCCCCTCCATGGGCCTAACACTGCCATCCCCCCTAAACTAGTGCTCATGGGCTCCCCCAGTGTGAGGAATGGTCACACTACCATTCCCCCACGTGGGGTACAATACTCCCCCAGTCCTCGAAGCTATGAGCCCCCGTCGGTGGAGGTACTGTGTCGTGCCTCGGCTTCTAAGGCCAAAGTAATCCATGAGGGCGCCTGCTCGCCTGTGTAGGGTCTTATTCCGTTCGGCATGGATGATTCGAGGGGGGTGGAGTTGGTGGTCCCAGGTGCCATCCCTGTGCGGGGCCCTGCGGTCCCACGCATGATGACCCCAACCGGCCACGGTTATAAAAACTCACCTGGTAAGGTACGTGCCTCCGAAACTCCGAATTTCCCCTCGAACCCTGCCAATCGCTCTTGCCGTCGTACGGCGCGAGCGGCACTTTATGGATACCAGAAGTTTGTACTCCACACGCCGCTCCCTGCGGGATTGACACCGGGCCGAACCGTTCGGGTCCCCACGGTGCACCACCCATCGGGGGCTCGCGTACTCTACCCGACTCACTAAGCACTACCCAGGTCAGCGTCGATGCCTGAGCTGCATTATTATATCTCGCCACCCACTCCATACTCGCACACCCCGGCGCACACACGCCTTTCACACACTCAGTCTGAGTCGCACCCCTCACAATGGCCCCCCCACGAATGCCCGGGTCTATCCCGACCCCCAAGCTTGTCGAGCCTCCGATCGCACCAAACACATTTCAGAAATCATCGCCACTCACCTCGAGGCTCCCCTTTTCCCACTTCTCTTCCAGCCCCTGTAAACTTTTCATTTGGTCAGCAAGCATTTCATCACGGTGCGTGCACCAACCTTGCACATATTCCATCACTTCCTTCTGCATTTCATTCCCCGTTTCACTTAGTCTCTTTTCAATATTACAAACATCATTTTCCACCCTCTTCATTTTTCTTTAACTCCCATTATCTCCCGATGCGCCTCCGAAATCTCCCCTTCCAAGGATACCTTTGTCGTCTCTATCTGTGTCCTAATTTCCCGTTCCTTCGTTCCCATAGTCTCTATTACGTCAGCTACCCTCTTCGTCAATTCTTCATGTACCGTCCTACCCTCATTCTTTGTCGCTACCACTGCCCGCTTTAATTCTTTTTGCGCCGCCTTCATCCCCCCGATTACATCACCATTTCTCCCTACCTGTACTCTTAACTCCTGTTGTCCCACAGTCAATTTCTCTACTTCCCGCGTCAGTCCTTCCATACCCCCTTGTAGTTTAGCAGTACTCCGTTTTAACTCCCTCTCCACGCGTTCCTCGCACTGCCTCACCTCGTCACGTACCACTGCCACCTCTTCGCTCAACTTTCGCCCAATCTCCTCTCCCATCTTTTTCATGTCACACCTTGATACTTTCATTTCATCCCTCACCTCGTCACGTACCACTGCCACCTCTTCGCTCAACTTACGCCCAATCTCCTCTCCCATCTTTTTCATGTCACACCTTGATTCTTTCATTTCATCCCTCGTCTCGACTAAGTATGCCCTGCGTTGCGCCATAAATAGGCCCATATCCATCGACACTGCCGGCTCAACCTGTCCGGCCGGCCCCGGGTGTGAATCGACACCATTCTCACCTCTTCCTGCTGCACCCTCATTTACTCACTCATCCAATTGTTCATGCCGGTCCTGGGTCATTAATTCATCTCCATCGTTTACACTTTCTATACCCACCGGAACCTGGTCGTCTTAGCCCGCCATTGTCTGAATTCAATTAAAAAAAACAATTTGTTTTAAACTAAATTTTAATCACGCTCGTAATTTCGAGGTACGTGAAACGTAACCCCAGGTCCGAATCTCAACTCCTGACACCAATTTTGTTGTGGATCTCCGGTAATGGGGATGTACCCGAGGTGGGTGAGGCCTCGACCCCTCCTCAGTCCACGAGTCCGCGGGGCCGTCGTCCGCGACTATGCTCGCGTTCGGCGGATTGCCAAGCAACTTCAGCCGCCGAGCCCACAGCTGCGAGTGGAAGGGTTAGCGGTCACAACTCGGATACCTTCAGACACACGCAGCCGTGAGGACGGGGACTGAACCCCGCACAAGTCACACTTCTTCCTGATGCCCGAGCGGTTGTGCGTCGCGTGACCCGTGCCGTTACACGAAGCGTACTTTGGACCCAATTGAGCGGTTTTAATTCAGGCGATGCTAGGTCAATGAATGGAAAATGACAACGACGGTCAGGTTGGAAGTACCAAACACAGTATTTAATTACAGGTATGTACAGAACAGAGACAAAGCAGAGAATCTTAGCAGCCTTACCTATACACCCAGACAAGGGCCCTCATTCGTTCAGGGAAGGGAGAAAGGGTAATGCCCGGGGAAGCGCGGCTGCTTCTTGCAGCTCGCCCGGATGGGCTCGGTCGTGCAGCGAACGTGCGAGGATCGACTCGGCAGATGAGCACGCAGGGCTGCTCGCTCAGTCGATCAGCACGGTGGACGAAAACACCAGAACTCCAATCCAAGGCACCACAGCCAGAGACGATCGCGGCAGGAACGAAGAGCGATGACGACGAACCAGGAGCAGGAATCAGAGGACCGAGCACGATCAGGATAGCAGGAGCCGGAGAGGCCCGAATGTGCTCTGGGCCGGGTTTCTATAATACCTGGACCCGTTCTAGAATGTTCCATAGGTCTCAATTGGTGGCCGGGGGTCACGTGATGTGACAGCTCCTTATTGGCCACCCTCGGTCACTACTGTTACGTGGTCCCCTCGGTGACTACCTGGTCTCGGTGACCCCCGGACCGTGAGAGGAACTTCGCCAGAAAGTAGTATTATATATGCGCTTTCGCAACGCAATCCCTATGAATTCCACCCAAGAGAAAACTGATGTTCAATGATATATTTCAAGGGTAAGGATATCATACAATTTCAATGATACAATCAAGGATATATTCCCCGAGCAATCAACAACAAACAACCATCAACAATTCCCAATCCACAATCAATTCCCTATATGATTAAGATGGCCATCTTATATATGTGTGTCCCCGTTGGTACTCACGACCCCCTTTTGGTCTGTGTCCCGCACAATGTCTCTGGGCCCCTCCTGACCAAGATGATGGTCGGCGTCGCCGCACTCGGGCGGTTGAACGAACCCCGGGTGGACGTGTTTCCACCGGGCAGGTATCGTACCAGGCACCATGGCTGCAGCCCCTCGTGGCCACGCGAAGCGGGTACGGTAAAGCAAGCCAAAAGCCCCACGCCGCTTGCAACGCGTGTTAGGCCCCAACGTGCGGCCCGTACGCGTCTTTTTAGACGGTGTCGCGAACGGTGCCAGACGCTGGGTCGGTGCACGGCCACACGACAGTTTGACGTCCACCGGGCAGGTATCCGTCCCGGTAACTCCTCTCGCCAGACGGGCTCGGGAACGCCGCTTTTCCACACGGCTCAATATCAATCCCACCTTTCGTCGGAGCGGGGCGAGGAAGAAGAATCCTCGTCGCTTTTCTTCCTCGTGTCTTTTCCTCTTCCGTTTCCGGCCTCTTTTCAGAAGGGCTCCTGACCCTCCAACCACAACAACCCTTAATCTACTACACATGGATAAGCAAAGACCTGGATGGTAATTCACATACATTCACATAAATATGTAACACTCCCCCCCTTCAAGAAAGAAAGTTTGAACCCAGCGAAAACTTTCTTTGCCGGCCAATTTGGAGAAGCAAACCAGATAACTCAACCCCCCCCACATTATCAGTTCCCCCCGGGCACAGTTATCACTTAAAAATAAAGCAACCAAAATTTCACCACAACCCCCCCCAGATTACTCACTCTGGACAAAGCACCAGCAACGACATTGTCCCTGCCCTTTACATGTTCAATTTCCCGTTGGACTCCTGCCAAGCCAAACTCCATCTCATGACCCTCTGACTTTGACCGTCAGTTTCTTGTGAATGAAGGTTAAGGGGTTGATCAAAGATCCAAAGTTAAGCAACTCGATAGCACTTTTTCCGGGAGGCCAAGCCGAGTATTCACTACATGGATGCCTTTAGGAACGTGGAGTTCACGGTTAGTCCGTGCAGGAAAGTTCTCTGCATGGGCGCCTTGAGGAACGTGGAGTTCACGGTTAGTCCGTGCATGAAAGTTCACTACATGGACGCCTTTAGGAACGGCGTTCACGGTTAATCCGTGTAGGAATCTTGGCTCGGCGGCTCCGCCGCATTCAGTGCTTCCACTTCTCAGAACTTCCCTAATAATTATGGTGGGACCACTTGTCCCTGTAGTCCCATGAATAGCGGTCTCCTTCTCGGCCACTACTTTGACAATCCTTCCTTCGGGAGCTGCCGTAACTCAGGGAGCCTCCATAATAATATTGATTGCGGCCACCACCAACACTACCGCCCAGTTGTCCTCTCCTGTAGACCTCTCGACGCCTACGAAATGCCTTCCCTACTGTTATGGTCCGACCCTCCAAATCCTTGCCATTCCAATTCTTCTCTGCCTCTCTGGCGTCTTTTGTGCTGGCAAACGTGACAAAGCCGAACCCTCTTGACTGTTGCGTTTCCCTGTCTCTTACCAACCGCACTTCCACCAGCGGCCCATATCTGTTGAAGACAGAGGTCAGAACTTCTTCCTCTGTTTGGAAGTTCAGTCCCCCTACAAATAACTTGGCACTTTTGTCGTCATCCCGAGCTGGTGTGGTGTTATTTTCCCTGCTGGGCTCTTTACCAACCCTCAGGTTACCATAAACTTGACCCCCGGCCAAATCATTCCCGATAACCACAGATACACCCTCTACAGGAAGCGTGGCTTGTAAACCGACGGTGACCGGTCCTGACACCAAATCGGACTCCAAATGGATGACATGAAGTGGAGCACTAACACCGCCCCCGATCCCCTGTAAACGAACACTATCCCCCGTTGCCGTCTCCTCGGACCATGGCAAAATGCCTTCAAGCATTAAAGATTGATGTGCCCCTGTGTCCCTCAATATCCTAACCGGTCTCCGGTTAGTCGAGGCTCCATCCCGTGACACAAACCCCTCTGAAATAAATGGTTGGTAACCCTTTTGATGGCGATTTCTCACAATGGCCATTGCATTTGGAGTCGTAATAGTCGGACTCCGCTCTGGGTCTTCCCTTTTCATGCGGTAACAACTGGACATCAAGTGTCCAGGTTTCTTGCAAAAAGCGCAAGTAGGCCCGGAGGAAAAACTCGTGGTCTGCCTCGGGCCCCCCGAACTATAAGTTTGTCTTGGGCCCGCATCCCTCTGATTTCGAACAGGTGGGGTATCCGCGTTGTCCCCATAATCCTCTCGAGGCCGCCGCCATGTATGGTCGTTCTACGCACCTGCTGTTCCCCACCTCCCCTGCGGAGATCTAGGCGAGGAGTTAGGTTCGTGGACCCCTATTCGGTGGGTTAAGGCATAATCATCTGCCATGGTGGCTGCGTCCCACAACTTTGGTACTTTCTTTTCCTGCAGGTACACTTTGATGTCCTCGTGGACACACTGCTGGAATTCCTCCACCAGGATCAAGTCACGCAATGTTTCGAAGTCTTTCCCGACTCCTTTTGACTCACACCACCGATCAAACATGTTTTCTTTCACTCTGGCAAACTCCACATGGGTCTCACTCTCCCTCTTCCTGGCATTCCTGAATTTTTGCCTGTAAGCTTCCGGAACCAACTCATAGGCTTTGAGGATGTGCTTCTTCAGTACCTCATAATCTGCACATTGGTCCATTGGTAGCGCCGAATAAATCT